>NC_056728.1:441734347-442031847 GCF_019279795.1 Protopterus annectens | reverse complement strand
TATAGAGCTGCTGTGAGAGCTGTCTTACAATCTTGGCTGGAGCTTGGCATTATATAATCTTATTAGTTTAGTTGGATCTGATGACACAGAGCTTTGTTGCACACCTTTGTGAAGCTTGTGCATTTTTGTTCTTCTTTTTCTTTTACTGAGTTAATATATGCAAAAGAAAATAAATAAATAAATAAATACATTTGTTTATAAAATGCATACCAGTTACAAAAGAGTACAGCAAACATTTTCACTTAAACAAGCCCCTGTTGGGTCCATCAAAGAAAAAATACCCTTTCAGTGTAATGAAGCTTGAATGTAACACTCCTAAAGAAAATTAGAGGAAAAAGCAGTGTAACTAGGAACAGTAGATCTGATATTGTTAATCCTCATTCAGTCCTTACATATGGGTATCGGTTACGACTTCGACACCGAGCCTGCTATCTTCCAAGCTCGCACCAGCTACAAACTCTTGAGCTAAAAACTCTTACCCAGAATTCCCCTCTCCCTGTTACCTTAGATTTTGTTTGCCGCATCGCCATTCGGTCGTGTCAAGCTACTTCTCTTGAGCTAAGTACAGTATTTTTCTTCATATTAAGTTCTAAGACAGCTTTTTTTCACAAAAAAAGTTATTGGATAGTTATCTCTTACCTTATCACATTTAGCGATTACCCTTTTTCGAATCCTTTCAACTCCTTTTCCTCTCTTTTTACCATGAGGTATTTCTTTTTTTACCATCGTTGGTAAACCCCTTTTCCTTCTTACCTTCGGGTATTTCTTGTACCATTGCAGGTATTTTTCTGTTTTTTCTTTCTTTCCTTCTAACACGACAGATAAAAAAGGTAGCCCAGGGTTTAAAAGATGTTTAGATTGTGGCCATAAATTACCTACTTCAGATGCACATTCCCTGTGTGTCTATTGCTTGGGTGTGCCTCATTTAACTGTTGACCCACCTTGCAAGATTTGTAAGAATTTCTCTAACAGGATGTTAATTGAGAGAAAAAAAATAAATTAATATTGAAGGGGCTACTTCAGTCTCCTTTTTCAGAGGCTATTTCTGGGTGAGAGGCTTCAACCCCTCCAAGATCCCATAAGAAAAAGGCCAAGTCTCTTCCTTCATCCCCAGCTGGGGACCCTCAGGAATTGAGACCCAAGAAAGCTAAGCTTTCCACTTCAGATTTGACTTCTTCGGCTCCAGCGCTTTTGGTGCCTAGACCTTTAGCACCAAGCCCATCAGGGCCATCTGCGACCTCGGCACTGACTTGTGTGCCCCATACCACATCGGTACTGTGGAGCTCCTCAGTTCAGGCTCCCTTACCGGCACTTACTGTTCAGTCGATGCAGACTATTATGACATCCATGGATGTTTCGACACCAATCTCCTTTTCAGCTCCGACAACTTACCTGGCACCGACTACCCTCTCGGTACCGACCATTCGGTTTTCGTCACTGATGTTTTCGGCTCAGGCGTTAGCACTGACAACCACTTCGGTACCGACCTTATCGTCGGTGCAGACCATGCCTTCAGCACCAATGATTTCCTGAGTGCAGACACCAGTAGTTCAGTCCATTACAGCCCTGTTGTTCTCAGTGTAGACCACCTCCATGGTGGGCACCGAGTTTGCTCCGTCCTTGGATAGACCTGACTCTCCCTCAGCCATGTCCGTGAAATCCGCTAGAAGCCTCTCTGAACACAATTTGTTGCATCTTATGGATCAAGTGCTTTTGGCCAGAGGTATCCCACCCCCTAGGACCTATCCTTCCTCAGGAGGTGATCACCCTTTACCAAAGACCCCCTACTTATTCTCCTCCTTCATTGCCTTTGAAGCCCCTTGATATAGTACAGTCTTCCCCCACTACGGTTCCTTTTATGGACCTCACTAGGGAGTCGCAGTTGCCTTTGTGGCAAGAGAGTCTTGTCAAAGCCCAGGATGTCAGCTGTGGCTTACATACTTTGGCATTTCACAGCCATCCAGGGACTCAGAGTCAGCAGGCTGCGCCACTAAGGTGAGGGGTGACCCCTGCCCTGGGCCCCCATCCCTCTTCAGGTGGACCGGCCTTCTAGCTAATGGAGAAGGCTCTGGTGTCAGTTGGTGATTCTGTGCTATCACTCTCCCCGCCCTCCTCTGGACCGCAATGTACACAAGCCACTCCTAGCAGACACCAGGCACAAGGGCCTCAGGACATACTCCCACAGGAGACCCCTTTTGAGCTGTCTTCCCCAGCTTCTCCCTCTGAGAAAGATCATCAAAAGAGCTTGTGCAAGAGGAAGCACATGGACTCCACAGAGGAGTCCCTTACTGAAGACACACACTTTGATGATGGGGAAGGGTCCCCTCAATCACCCTCTGAGGTATCCTTTGGTGATAGCCTTGAAATCCTTAAACAGAGAGGTGATTGGCAGCCCTCTAACCCAACCTCTGAAGAGTCCGTGTTCCTGCAGGCCTTTCGTGCTCGGCCCCCTACTTCCTGGGTTACTCCACCTGCCGACGAACGTGTCCGGCTCATCGTGCAGCATGCGTGGAAAGCTCCTGACATCATTGAGGCCATTCCCTGGAGGCCAGATAAAATATTGTCCCCTCCTGCTAGTAATCCCCATTGGTCCAAAGGTCTTCCTGTAGATGCTTTGGTGGTGGCGGCCATAACTAAAAAGGACCTGGCGGAAGAAGAAAGCCAGACTGTACATCCACCAAACAAAGAGTCCCAGGCTCTGGACAGAATAGGGAAGCATACTTTTGCATCAGCGACCTTTGCAGTCAGGTCCCTGAACTATATGGCACATTTTACCAGGCTTCAAAGAGACTTAATTTCTGAGCTCTCTGAAACTTTTGCTGGAGCTGTGTCTGATGAGGTCCATGACAAAGTGGCCTCTCAGCTAGCCAACATCGAATTGATATCTAACTCCTCCATGCACCTGATATCTCATGCATCAGAAGGAGCAGCTAGAGCAGTGGGTTCAGGCATTGTTCTGAGATGGCATGCCTGGATGCGCTTGTGTAATTTCGCGGAACCCTTCAAGGCTTCCTTTCTCAATGCTCCCATCGAAGCCTCGTTGTTGTTCAGATCCAAGGTTAAAAGCACACTGGCCAGATGTGAACAGGATGGTAAGACCCCTTCTGCTGTGGGTGTCCATTATTCTTCTCCTCAACGGGCTTTCTCTAGAAACCAGAAGAGTGGTAAGATATGGCACAAAAAGTCTCAAGCTTCTTTCTGTGACACACAGGCCGAGTTCTCCCCTAGAGGCAGAGGGGGAAACTCACAGGGAAGACGCCCCTTTCAGGGCAGAGGGGGCCCGTGTAACCAGGGTTCCAGGGATTCTTTCCCTGGCCATTCCTACCAGCGCTTCTGAAGAGTGGCCCAACTGCTTTCCTCTGGAAGTGGTTGGGGGTCATTTCTCTTTGTACTCTTCTGCCTGGCTAACCATTACCACCAATTCTTGGGTATAAAGGATAATAACCAGAGGTTATCATATCCCCTTCGACCTTTGTCCTGCTCCCCTAACAAGCTTACCTGACATTCCACCCAGTCAAAGGGAAGAAGCAGCATTAGAGATTTCAAAGCTGCTAAGAAAAAGAGTCATCCAAATAGTCCCTCCAGACCAGATAGGATCCGGATTCTACTCAAGACTATTTTTGGTGCCAAAAAAACGGGGACTGGAGACCAATTTTGGATCTCAGTGTATTGAACAAGTTTGTAAAAGTACAGAAATTCCAGATGGTCACAATACAGTCTATCCTTCTGCTTTTGGAAAAAGATGATTGGAAAAAGACGATTGGATGTGCTCAATAGATCTTCAAGATGCGTACTACCACATAAAAGTGGACAGACCATCAAGAAGATTCCTTTGCTTCTGTGCGGGAGCCAGTCATTGCCAATTCAGAGTACTGCCCTTCAGACTCTCTACAGCCCCCAGAGTGTTCACAGAGTGCATGGCAGTCATCACAGCTCACTTGCGACTACAAGGATTCCAGGTGTTTCCATACCTAGACAACTGGCTCATCTCCGCCCCCATCAGACATCTATTGGAAGAAGCCCTGGCATACTCTCTCCTCACTGCAGAAAGGCTAGACATAACCATAAACTGGCAAAAATCCAATCTCACCCCAACTCAGTCCACAGAATTCATAGGGGTCATCTTGAATACAAAGAACTGCAGAGTATCCATTCCAGAGCACAGAATTCTAAGGATAAAGCAGCAACTGATTCCAATCCTTTCAAGGGAGAAATCCACAGCTCATTCTGTTCTCTAGTTGTTGGGTTCCAAGGCAGCCTCCATTATGATTGTCCCCCTGGCCAGGTTTCACATGAGGCTTCTACAATGGCTACTGCTCACCCAATGGTATCCCTTTCAGTACCCCCTTTCAGTAAAGATTTGGGTAACTCACAGGTGCAAACAAGATTTAAATTGGTGGATGGCACACAATCCATCACAATGGTCTTGCCCCTTCTCCTCCCAACAGCCCAAGGCTACAGTGACCACGGACGCCTCCCTGATGGAGTAGGGGGGCTATTTCAGGGACAGACAGTCCAAGGCACTTGGTCCGAAATGGAGGCCCATCTGCATATAAATGTTCTAGAGCTGAGGGTGGTGCTTCTGGTGTTGAAAGCATTCCATCCCCTGCTGCCATGTGGGACTATTGCAATACAATCAGACAACATGGCGGTGGTCTGGTTCATCAACAAACAAGGTGGAACCAAATCTTACCCACTCTGTCGAGAGGCCATGAGGATATGGCAATGGCTACCAACTGCTTTCTTCTAGCAATGCACATTCCCGGGAGTTCCAATGTGATAGCAGACACTCAGCAGGTGTATTCTACAACCTCACGAGTGGTCCCTGAATCCCTTGATAGCGGTGGAGATTTTCAACAGCTGGGGTCTTCCTTGCTGCGACCTCTTTGCGTCCCTGACCAACTACAAATGCAGCAACTATTTCACCCTGATTCCCCCTCCAGGACAGTCACCCATGGATGCTCTTGTCCACGATTGGCCCTCAGGTCTGCTTTATGCATTTCCACCTCTCCCCCCCATTCCCCAGTTTTTGAAGAAAACCTGCCGGTTGAAGAGCAAAGTAATCCTCATAGCACAATATTGGCCTTGTCAGATTTGGTTTCCCTTCCTTTGGTCTCACCTGCTAGATCAACCGTGGATTCTCCATCCAACCCCGGGTTTGATCTCCCATCCACAGAATCTGATTCACCCCAACCTAAACAGCCTGAAGCTCACAGCTTGGCTCCTCCAATTCCTTTGATTGCCAGGCAGAATGATCTTTCCTTGCCAGTACGTGACATTCTTATTGCATCTCATATGTCTTCCACCAGAATTACATATCTCAGCAAGTGGAAAAGATTTACTTTTTGGCTGAAAGAAAAACAAGTAGATCATTTTTCAGCACCAGTGTCGATAGTACTGGAATATCTGTCTACCCTATTTCAGTCCGGTCTATCTGCCTCTACCATTAGAGTTCATTTGGCTGCAATATCTAATTTTCATAATGGTGTCCAAGACTCTTCTCTTATGTCACACAAATTATGCAAGACTTTCATAAAAGGCATGAATCATCTAAGACCCTCTTTTAGAGAACCTACTCAACCATGGGACCTGTCATTAGTCTTACAAGCTTTGACAATGCCACCTTTCGAACCAGCTTCTTCTTGCGACCTCAAATATTTGTCATGGAAAACCTTGTTTTTAGTCGCCATTACTTCTGCCAGACATATCTCTGAGCTTCAAGCCTTATGCATCAAGAGACCATATTTTATTTTTCATAGAGATAGAGTGTCATTGAGAACTAATCCTTCCTTTCTGCCAAAAGTGATCTCTGAAATGTCCATTAATCAAACCATTGAATTGCCAGTTTTCTTCCCCAATCATTCAAACAGAGGAGAGTATTGCCTACATACCCTAGATATTCACAGGCAAATTCACTTCTACTTGAACAGGACTAAGGATTCTCGTAAATCTGACCAGTTATTGTTGGCCTATTCTGGACCTAGATTAGGATGTGCTGTTTCTAAGGTCACATTGGCTAAATGGTTAAAAGACTACGTAACCTTCATTTATAGAAAACGTAATATTCCATTAACTACTACCATAAAGGCTCATTCTACTAGGTTGGTGGCAACTTCTGCTGCCTTCCATGCCAGATCCTCTTTACATGACATTTGTGCAGCTGCAACTTGGGCTACTCCTCATACCTTCATCAATCATTACAAATTGGATTTGGCCTCCAGGGGAAGAGCATCTTTTGGTTCTATGGTGCTCCGGAATGTCCTTCCATGAGAGACTCCCAGGAATAAAGGTAGCTGGGGACTCTGTCCCAAATGTAAGGACTGAACGAGGATTAACAATATCAGATAAAGAAGTTATGTCTTACCATAACATTCCATCTGTATTGTTGATCTTCATTCAGTCATTATGACCCTCCCTCCTTCCCCCTCCTGTGGTTTCTAGTGGATCTCACCATCCAGTTCTGTTAGGTCATTTGACCAGAGGTAGCCTCTACCTTCTTTTGACTTGAAAACTCAATCTGAGGTAACAGGGAGAGGGGAATTCTGGGTAAAAGTTTTTAGCTCGAGAGTTTGTAGCTGGTGCGAGCTTGGAAGATGGCCGGCTCAGTTCCGAGGTCGGAACCGATACCCACATGTAATGACTGAACAAGGATCAACAATACAGATGGAACATTATGGTAAGACATAACTTCTTTTCCTAGACAGTAGATGCTTTTATTTCTTTCAGGGGTTCCTTAGGCTTTGTAGAGACTATGAACAAAGGCAATATTTCTTTGCAAAATGCATTTTTTTTTTGGAATTTCATACCAAGGGAGGTCATTCAAGCTGTTTTCATTTTAGTTGTATGAGTCAACAGATGAAAGGAGTAGAATTAAATATGTAGCCATTGCCAATATTAAAAATAAAAGAACGTCATTCAACCTCACAAGGTAAGGAACTATTTCTTGCACATTTTTATGGAGTTGGAGAAACTAAAAAGCATACAATTTAAAAATATATCATGTTCATCATACTATTAAAATTTAACCATAAAAAGAAGCTTCATTAAAGCAATTAATGTGCTACAATACACTTTGCCAACAGCATTCATGATTTAAAATATCTGGTTTTAAAGGGTTAACTTTCAAAACAAAGACAGGGCTGGATTCAATAAACCCTACATGTCTTGCTCATACAGTGTTCACGGCACAGAGCGATGCGTACATGACAGCATACCGATTTGTATTCAATAAACAACTTCGTGTAGAGCCGCACAAACCAGGTAAATATCATGGCATATTAATTACTGCATAAGCAACTGAATTATATGCTAATCAACCAATCCAAGATGGTGGAGCTGTTCAGCAAGCTATAAAGCAATCATGTACACTTCATGTAGTCATTTTCCTTGTACTCCAAAGCCTATTGGACTATAGCCACAGAAACTACACTGGAAAGAAAGAATGTTAGGATCTGCTTCTGCTCTTGTTCATGTGTTTGTGCAACAGGCTCAGGCCTATGTTGCTGCTGCTGCTGATAGACCTCAGGCAAGGAGAAGAAGGGTATTTAGACCCCTTTGAACTTTTCATGGTCTGCATGAAGTGCAGGCAAGGAGAAGAAGGGTATTTAGACCCCTTTTAACTTTCCATGGTCTGCATGAAGTGGAAATAGTAGAGCACTACAGGGTGGAAAAAGACATGCTCCAGAAACTCTGCAACCTTTGTCATCTTCATCTGAGACCAAGGGCAAGCTGAGGTGAACCAATACCTGTGGAGATCAAAGTATGTGTAACAGTTAGAATTGTAGATACAGGAACCTTTCAGCAACCCACAGGGAAGATTCTGGGGGTGTCACAGGCATCACCATCCAGGATTCTACACTAATTCCTGAATGTGATGCCACAACATGCCAGTGATTATATATATTTCACCCCGTACCCCCGAGGACAGAGCTAGAACTATGCAGGAGTTCTACCCCATACCACACTTCCCTGAAGTCTTGGGTGCCACAGACTGCATGCACATTGAGATCAAAGTACCACCTGGGAAACAGGCAAGGGTCTACATCAATAGAAAGGGGTTCCAATCCATGAACTGCCAGGTCATTTATAATGCTACGGGTTTTATCCTGAATGTGCATCCTGCAACCCTGGCAGTTACCACAACTCTCATGAATAGTACATAGAAATGTATATCAAACAAAATCAAGCTATATACTCATTGTCAACACAAAGCACATGAAACACTTTTAACATTTAGAACAAAATGGTAGGTTGCCACTTCCAAACCTCCACCACAAATGAAAGGGTATGAACAAACATCCATTCTGTCAACATTCCTATACTCAAGACTGCAGTTCTGTTATTGTTTTCTGGATGACAGTTATCATTCCTGACATACCTCTCAACCTGGAAACATCAAAAATCTGGACAAAGACCCATGAAAAATAGGTACAAATATGTACACTGAATAACATAAAATTTGCATACATAATTATGTAACCTCACCCACTCCGATGGCATTATGGGATATCAACTTTCAAACGCAAACTAAAGAATGGACAACCAAAATACGGCCCCAGACATCCAAACCCTGTAGTAAATGGTAACCGTTTTCCTTTAAATGTGTAACAGTGATGTTCACTGGGATGGAAGAAGATTATAAACCTTAGGATTTTGTTTTCGGTGACTTGCAGTATGTGGGTTATATGGTAAAAGTAAGGCATTTATTGGTAGGCAATATTCTAATCTTAGCAAAAGAATATTACAGTTTGCTAGGACCTCCAAAAGTCATTCTTCATGGCCTACTGATCAGTGGCGTAGCTAAAGTTTGTGCCACCCGGAGCTATCCTGTCTTTGAGTTTGCCAGCCTTCCCCCCTCAGAAAATCATGGTTGAATGGGGCCTCCCATATACAACCCTCCCCCCACAGCCATTCCAATGTCCAATTACTTGGTTATTTCACCCCATTTACCATAAACACTGTAATTTATTTATTTATTTATTTATTTGCAGTTGGTTTACCAGGATAGTCCATTGGGCCAAAAAGAGCCCATTTTCAATGGAGTCCTGGGGAGAAAAGCTCCAAAACAAAGATTACAAAAAGATTACATTAGTTTACAATTTCAATCATTTGTAGATTAGAGACAAATCTTTAAACAATGGTAACAAAAAGATTACAGCAGTTTAAAATTTCAGTCATTTGTGGGTACAGAAAAAAACAAAACAAAGGTTAAGCAGTTACAGTGATAAGTTATGGGTTTTATTTTGTAGGAAAACTAAGATATGAGCAGATGAAATAAAGATTCTTAGGTTAAGTTCTGTATAGGAGCAAGCATTACTGTTGTGTAAATATATAGATCCTTGAGGGGAATTGAAGGGATTGTCAAATGATAAGATGTTGTTACAGTTGGCTTAATTGGTGTCTAGTAATATATGATATAGTTGTTTGTAGGAGGTGGGGAATAGGCTATGAGGGGTAATCTGCATACTGCTTTACTTCTACAATGATTTGGATTTCATTTAAAAGTTTTATTTTACATTTTACAGTACAAACACTAATAGACGTCTGCTAAACAAAGCAATGCACTCTCACAATGAAAATAGACTTAGCATTAAAACTTCTCTGCCCTTGAAACTCACATTCATTGAAACAGCATTGAAACCCACATTCAAAGAAATACATCTGGCCAGTGGCAGATAAAGATTACCTTTGGACAGTTTTCAAATCATAGGACCCTTTCACATGAAACATACATATGTTCTTTGATACACCTTCCTGATTGTATTAAATTATATTCCTTGAATAATGCAGTACAGTTGTTAGAGGGCATTTTAAATTTATTGTTTTGAACATCTTTTCAGTAAACCATGAAACCAAATGTATGCACCAATAATAACAAAACTGCCCAATTCAGAACATTTCCATCATAAAAAGTCTACTCAAACTTCTACAATCCACCGGTATCAGTAAATATGTACAATCTCTGCAGAAGTAAGAGTCATCTAAATAATTTTACACTAAAGAGATCTGTAACTAATGAAGAAGCTGCTGCAAGCAAACAACTTTATATTTCATTGTTTCATCTACAAATAAATTACCTGTTGCCCTTGAGGAATAAATTGCCTATGTTACATTAAAAAATTATAAGCTAGTAATACTGCAATGGGGAATGGATGGCAAACTGATAACGGGTTCAGAGTTACTAGTTATCATTACCAAACAGGACATTCTCAGGATTGCAGCATCCACCCCCTTTAAAAGTACAACCCAGTACAGTATCAGCAATGCATCTAAATACTGTAGTTGTAGAACCCACAGCCTTCTGCATGAAAAGCAAGTATTTAACCTGTTATACTATTAACGATGCAAGCAGACTCACCATAAGCAGCACTAAACCTTTCTTCCCCTGAAGCTCTCCACTCCTTTTAAAATACACTCAACACTCAACTATATTTCTCAACTTTGCAGCACAAGAAATCTGAAAAATGCCAAAATTTATTGGGGGGGGGGGGGACAAAAGCCCAAAATCAGGGACACATTTTAAACATTGCTTGTATAATCTTGTATAATGTTAGAAAGTTGCTAGAATAAAACATTGCTTACCACCATGCATTTTACTGCCAAGTCCTGAACCTAGGACCCTGTGCACTATAGTCAGAGCAACATACCACTCTGCCAAATCAGCAGTTTCCTGAAAGATTAAAGGACTGAAACTTAAATGGCTATCATTTAGTGAATTCAATTCTCACCATAGCTCTCAACCTCTTAGCACAAAACCCCTGGACAAAGCCAACAATGAGGGAATACAGCCCCAAACATATGCAGTGAATTCAGTTCTCACCATAGCTCTCAACCACTTAACACAAAAAACCTGGACAAAGCCAATAATGGGGGAATGCAGCCCCAAAATAGGACACATTTCAAATACTGAATTTATAAACTTAGACAACTGCTAGAATAAAAGGTTTTGTGTTGCCATTTATTTTATGAAGAATATGAAGTCTGAAATTCAAATGCCTGTCATTATTTAGTGAATTCAATCCTTCACTGATTTGCCACAAAAATCCAGAAAATCACAGATTTTATGAGGAACAGTGCAAAAATATGAGGCAAAAATCTGGAAAGTTTTCACAAGTGGTGGTGGGTAGGGAATTCAGGTTCTTGTTACTTGTACCTAAAGTACAGGGTTTGAGCCTGAGTAGCTCTAGCCACCAGGTATATTCAACTGGGGCATTTTACACACACACACACACACACACACACACACACACACACACACACACACACACACACACACACACACACACACACACACACTCCATTCCTTTCTCTGAACAGACTCCGTTCCTTTTCAGCACTAGAGAAGAACAAAATACCTTCAAACAGACTTGTGTATTTCTTTGGCACAATTTCCTCCCTTTGCTGAATACTGTTATTCACTGTCATGTATTTGTATCGCACCTTGAAAGAAAAATGGGAAGATATGCACTACAGATTGCATGTCTGATAGTAAAGCAGATATAAGGGAATAATTCACAGAATACAAATAGAAGACAGGGCTGTAGTTTTGCAGACATATTCATAAATATTGTGTGATCACTCTTTCCACTAAATATGTTATCAACACATGTACAATCAACTGAGAATGTCCAACTGTAGGAATTGTTTAATATTGGATATAAAATGTGAATTGCTTGTATGCAGATTATTTGATTGCAGTTGTAAAGCTGTGTCTGTGGCAAAGAGCGATAACCCAGTATAACTGTGTTATATAAGTGCAATCGTGTAATGGCTCAAATCCAGAGCTGCCTAATTGTTTAACTTTTGTTTCCCTTTTTTATCTTTTTTTTGTTTTTACCATGCGAGTGGTGGTAGTATAGTGCAAACGAGGTTCACTGTTTAAGGAAAAAGTGAAAAATGTAATTTCAGTCACCTTATTGAGTGCAAACACCTTTAGCAGCATTGCATGCCAGTCAGCACCATGGACGGTAATGACTGCATAAAGTCAACCTGTTAGCTGACTGTCTCTGTGCCACAAGGTGTAAATAAAGTGAGTTAAGAAATAGAGAACATAGGTAAAGCAGGGTTGGAGTCTCACAGTAAATATTTTTAGTAAGGGGGTCATAATCAGTACTTACACAAGTGATATTTTGCTATTAACTTTTCCATTTGTATGTTCTCTACCTAAGCACAAGCACGTTTCACTGCTTAAGAAAAAAAGTGAATTTTTTTTCTAATTTAAAGGTATCACCTTTTTGAAGAATCGCTAGTACCTGCATGAGTTGTAAGTGTAACACAACTAATGATGTGTCACGGGAATGCTGACGGTATTACTCACATGCATTCTTCCTTATTTTGTCAAATCCACGTCAGTCGTTTGTGTTCCATGCTGTTTGCACTTGCATATTGCTGAGTGGGGTGCGAACTACCCTGTAAAAGATTATATTCTTTATTATGCTCAACAAGGCTGTGCTGAGCTACTGGGTTCACTCTTTAGCCCATTTTAATATACCCCAAATGTGCTCTTGCAAACCTCTCTTAAAATTTCTACTAGTCTGATCAATACATACCAGCCTGCAGGGACAACTAAGGACCTAAAATGCATTCCCCTGTTGTGTGACAATATATATGCCTGACTGAACATTTTTTTTGCACTTCCACTCAGCCCCTTTTGGCCACTCAACCCATATTAAACATGATAGTATTGATGACAGCTTTGGAATTCAAGATACAAGTATTCATCAATCTGAGGATTAAGAGCATGTAGAAGACAATAAAAAAGAAAAAAGGAAGAAATTCACGGTAAATATGAGGGTAGAAAAAGAAACTGATTAATGTCTATAATGCAAAGAGAATACATACTAAAAGGGACACTGCTTTGTTATGTAGCACACAGATTACAGGGAATGATAACATTGTTCTATCAGAAAACATTCAGAATACAGAAAGAAAAGAAATCAAAACTGAAACTGGAAGGATTGAAGAATATTATTGTAAGAAAAAAGAAGAGAAAGACCAAAGTTGACAACATGGCTCAAGCTGTAGATGATCAAAGCCAGATGGATGAGAATTCTATGCTTGCAGATGTAATAAGCAATGAAAACAGTGGAATTAATAAGATTAGTGGTGATGAAGATCATTCCTTTGTAACAATTGATAGAGTAGTTATTACTGAATTATAAGCTGATGATTCATCAGATCTGGTCTGAAATTATATACTTGTAATTAAAAATACAATTATTAGACAAACTGATGTTGATATTTGCCGAGAATATTGTAACTCTGCAACAGACTCCATATTCATATAAAACAAAGTTTCTTCCTGTCCATATTCAAGCCCAACATCAATATATGGATGGGAAACAGAAGATTAACCCCAGGACTGTCACCTGGACAGAGGCAGCTTCTAAATGCTTTATCTCATGCATGGGTCCCCTCCAATTATTTATGGTATGATCCCAGTGATTCTTATTAGGGGTAATATGCAATTATCAAGCATGAGATGGGTAAGGTCAATGTATAACCAAGTGGGATATGTTATTTTGAGCTCAAAAAGGGAAAATGGCTAGGCTTAAAAATGGCCCACAAGGGCAACTAGCCTAGTACTTACCTATGAACCTGTGAGTAGATAATGAACATTGAATAGTGTTTTGCTTGGCTGGCCACGGTGGTGGGGCGGTTAGCATTGTCGCTTCACAGCAAGATGTTCTCCAGTTCGATTCTTGGCTGGGGTGTCTTCTGTGCAGAGTCTGCATGTCCTCCCTGCAGTCACATAGGTTCATAGGTTGGTACTAGGCTATCAGCCCTAGGGCCAATACAAGCCTAGCCATAACAATTCCCTGGCTATTTCTTCCCACATTATTTACTTTCCTGGACCCCTGTCTAGCAGGGTGACTGACGTGATCCCTGGGGTGAATTTCCTTTCTCCTATCCAATTGTCAAGGTTCCTCTTGAAGAGGTCCAAAGAGGCACTCTGCTTGACATGTATGGGCAATCTATTCCAGAGTCTGGGGAGTCTCTGGGTCAGGAACCTATCCCTCCAGCATGTTTTGTTTATTGTGATGACAAGGTTTAGATCCCTGGAGCGTGTAGCTCTGAGGGATTGGGATTTCTTTAAGTGTAGCATGTCCAACAGCTCTGGGTTTGACATGGCCTTGTATGTTAAGCAGAGATCGCCTCTGAGTAGACGATATGCGACAGGGTATAGCTGGAGTTTTTTAAGGCGGTCAGCGTAGGGCATCTGCTTTAGGCCTGTGATTCTTTTAGTGAGGTATTGGTTTCCTCCCTCATGCAAAAGACATGTAGTAAGTGGATTGGACACTCTAAATTGTCCATCAGTGAGTGTGTGTGTGTGTGTGTGTGTGTGTGTGTGTGTGTGTGTGTGTGTGTGTGTGTGTGCGTGCGTGTGCATGCGTGTGTGTGCTTGTGTATGCGTGTGTGTGCGTGTGTGTGTGTGTGTGTGTGTGTGAGTGTGTGTGTGTGTGTGTGTGTGTGTGTGTGTGTGTGTGTGTGTGTGTGTGTGTGTGTGCACGTGTGTGTGTGCGTATGTGTGTGAGTGTGTGTGTGTGAGAGTGAGTGGTACGAATGAACTACCGCTGCAGAGCTGGCCACCAGGTGGTGTAAACCTTGGCTTGAGATGATTGTCACTGTTAAAGTGACACCCCGACCCCATGTGCAGAAATGGGAAAAAAGGGTTGATGATGGACAGAATAGGATAATGCTTGCTAGGAGCAAAGTTCAGGATGTGAGAAATGCCTTAGAGCACCTTAATGTAAGGAAGTATGGAGCTGTTGTATTCATGTTGGAACAAATGATTTCATCTGCAAGGACTGTCTGACTGTTATTAGTGAACTTACAGTCCTCTTTGATAGTAGCTTGTACAGGTGTTAGGACATATTTTTCACAAATCACATATACACCATGAATGAAAAGGTTTTTGGCATAAATACCTACATGAAAAAAGCCTGTTTTAAAAAATTCAAAGGTGTAGCACATCCAAGCCTAATTTTAGGCACACATGTTAATACAGGATGGCATGTATTTGTCAAGACCAGGGAAAAGACTTTTTACAGCAGATATATTACAGTATTTAAAAAACACAAGACAGTATCTTTGCCAGGTCGAAAATATATATTCTATGATAATCTGACGGTTGTTAATGCTAGCAGAATTAGTAATACATTTTTTATTGGAAAATTTGCCATGTTCCCACAAGACTGAAGTTGTTATTGTTTGTGAAACATGGTTAAAGAACAATGACTGGAAACCAGTTCTGTCAGGGTATAAATGTTTTTACTGTAAGAGACATTCTAATAAAAATCAGGTAGACGTGTTATGACAGGGATTAAAGATTGTTATGAGATGTGATTACGCGATTACAACATGTTCATTGATAACACTAATACTGTAGATTGTGTGATTGTGACAGTAAAGACAACTCTAGAACATATAACAATTGTTGGAGTTTATAGACCACCAAAGTCAAGCACTGACTTAGAGGAATTCAAACAAGTTATGTTAAATGTAGATGATGCATGTCACTCTGTTATAGAGGTTTACCTACACAGAGCTATGGATGCTGATGAAGGGTGTAGTCATATACTTGGGTTTGCTTATGGACTTTCACAGGTACTGAGTTGTCAGGTTCATCCAACATGGAAATAGGCATACTTGATGTTTGGGGCCTGTCTGAATACAAAAATGATAGTAGCCACATCCTAGTACAAGTAGGAGTCATGGTGGTGGTGTTATACACAAATAATGTGACGGCCATATCTCCTTCTATGGACACAGCTCCTGTGCCTGTGCAACCCACCTCTTGGTCCCAGGATTATGACAGAAGAACAAGAGTTGACTGACATGTCAGTACAGGAAGTGAAGTGCCCTCTGATCCAGCAGCAGAAGCATCCTTGGTTGCCACCAGCTCCATTGAGTGTGGGGAGGGCAGCATGGCTAGGCTTACCATTGGCCAGCAGACCACTCTTGATCTGAGTGTCTCTGTGGTCACTATTCAGCTTTTGTGTAGGGCCATTATAGAGGGACAGACAGAGACCAATGCAGCTATAACAGAGCTTGTTGGGTTGGCACATGCTCTGAGTAATGACCTGTAAAAGGATCTAGCCCATTTATGTAGCATAATGGAAAGCCAGCATTGGGAGTCTGTATTTTACAGATGTCCCTGTGCCACCACCCATCATGGCTAGTGCCATTCTCTTGGCCAGCCCTCCTCCATTTCTGGTGGTGAAGCCCACCATGGTATAAGGAGGGCACAGACTAGGTCCCATGGCACCACCACTATCTCCATACCTCCATCCAGTGTTGAGGGCACTGTGGTATGCCATGGATACAGATGTGGACTCTGTGCTAACAGACCACCTGTAGCACATCACACCTTTCCTGCTCATGGAGCACTGAACCTTTGTGCATGCTGTGGGTTGTGCCTGTGGCATTTCCCAGAAAGGGCTTTAACATGGGGGGGGGGGTATACAAGGTGAGCATACATATCTCCTGCAGGTGCCCTAGACATGTACATCAAACACAAATCGCTAAGTCACACTTGTGCAGATGTGTGAATTGTGGGTAGAGCCTGGGTGGTCTTATGACACATTGTATAATGTAAAATTAACAGCCCAACGGATTAACGCACTTGTACCATGAAAAATAGAATAAGTCAAAAGAAAAGAATAAGGTACTTGTGCGCGAAGTGGTTTGACACAAATAGTATGTAAAGTAAATCCAAAGGTGGCTGAATATCCAAATGTTCAATTAGATTCGAGACAGGTCCAATATAAATCCAAGTTATTTATTATAATCCAACAAACAAGACAGGAATGAAGATAAGCGCTTTCACTAAAATTTAGCTTCCTCAGATCTTAACTTTATCTGGTGTAGATCCATCCTTTATATAATGTGTCATTAATTACCAATTGAAATAATTACTGGCAATTAAGCAATTATATAGGAAAAGGAAGATAATGCATTAAAAACATTTAAAAACTGATGTATCATAAAAAATGTCAGGAAAATCATCGTCATCAGCTTTGAAACATAAAGCATGATTTACATATCATAGAGATCGACATCTTTGACCTTAAAATATGAAGCGTACCTTTACATATGGCATAAGCCTCCAATTAAAATAATAATGCATTCCATCATATTTTAAAGGTACATAATCCATTTGAACCATTTAAAAATACTTTAAAAAGGTTTTATCACACAGAATCGTCATTAAGCTTTAAGTATAAAACATTTTACACATATTTTCCATATATATTTTTATATTTATTTATATAATGAAATAGTTATGTACATGTATTCATATATTTATATAATTATTCACATATTTATACATTTTACATATCTTATATATTTATACATTATATATTCATATATTTATATATTCATATATTTATATATTTATACATATATATTTTTTATATATTCATACATCTATCTACACATATTTACACCTATATTTAATATATTTAATATATATAATTCACATATTCATCTCAAACATACATACATATACCTAGTTTTTATATATCAAATATACATTTCCTATATTTTGTATATTACACATATATATACTCAAGCATTAATTTTAACATTGTACATCATACTATTTATCTATACCTTTCATTGCATCTATACATACATATTTCATCATGTTTAACTATTTTTATATGTATAGATCGATACATCGCATGATGATATACCACATACATACATATTGTATTTTATACATATACATATTGGTTATAAACATATATATATATATATATATATATATATAAAATCAAGTTATATCTGCCTATTTATGCATATATAATCCTGAACAGATCTATCAGGTCTACCACTTTTATTTTATCTCATTTTATTTCATTCAGATAATGTCACAAACTACTATTTTAATGAATATATGGTTATACGTCCAGGCTGCATAGGATGTATATATTTAAACAACATCTTTAATAGTCGAAGCTGACTATTCACTAATATAACATGATGGAACGTATAATTATTTTCATTAGGAGCTCATGTTCTATGCAAAAGTTTTATACTTAAAGCTTAATGACGATTCTGTGTGATAAAACCTTTTTAAAGTATTTTTAAATGGTTCAAATGGATTATGTACCTTTAAAATATGATGGAATGCATTATTATTTTAATTGGAGGCTTATGCCATATGTAAAGGTACGCTTCATATTTTAAGGTCAAAGATGTCGATCTCTATGATATGTAAAGCATGCTTTATGTTTCAAAGCTGATGACGATGATTTTCATGACATTTTTTATGATACATCAGTTTTTAAATGTTTTTAATGCATTATCTTCCTTTTCCTATATAATTGCTTAATTGCCAGTAATTATTTCAATTGGTAATTAATGACACATTATATAAAGGATGGATCTACACCAGATAATGTTAAGATCTGAGGAAGCTAAATTTTAGTGAAAGCGCTTATCTTCATTCCTGTCTTGTTTGTTGGACTATAATAAATAACTTGGATTTATATTGGACCTGTCTCGAATCTAATTGAACATTTGGATATTCAGCCACCTTTGGATTTACTTTACATACTATTTGTGTCAAACCACTTCACGCACAAGTACCTTATTCTTTTCTTTTGACTTATTACATTGTATAATGTGCTCAACATTGCAGATCATCTGACAATTGATGGAGTGATATATATATATATATATATATATATATATATATATATATATATATATATATATACTTGCTATACTACTGTCCCTGTTTTCCAGTTAGGGCATTTATTGCAATGTGGGTGCATTCAATAGCTCCTGTATTTCAGGGAAAATGGGCTACTTCATAAAATGCCTGAATGGTGTTGTTTCTGTCCTCTATGGTGCTTCTCCATATGTTGTAGCATGACATCAAGAACCTGGTGAAGGATCCTTGCAACAGATGCCTGGGATACACCCATTGTGTTATCTGTTGCTGATTGGAAGGTCCCTGTAGCCAAAATTCTCAAAGCTACTCATATCTCAGTGTCTAGAAGGATGGGTACTCCATGCATCCCATGAGCCTGTATATGAGGGTAGCACTTCTCATCTCCTACATAGTGTCTCTCTCCATAAACTAGTACTCTACTCTTTCTGCATCATGGAGGCCATGGAATGTTATGCAGGCATAGATAACTCAGCAGCACTGACAGCAGTGGACTATACCGCCATAGCTACTGGCTACAAGAACAGCTTCCTGCATATGCACATCTACTAAAGCAGCAGCTATTCTGAGCATGTTTTTTGCAGTCTTTCTCCTGTAACTCCAGGATTTTATAGTGGTCAGTAACTCTAGCAGGAGTGTCCCATCATGCATAATGTATACATTTCTGAATTACACCACCATATTGTTACCTTCTTTTCAATTCACCATGACCCACATTTGTAATAATGTGCTGATTTTCATGTCATTACACAGTCATTTGCGAAGTATGCTGGTTGCAGTATTTTGCGGCCCAACATGGTCGCACTAAGTGTGACTCTGGATCACTCCCTCTCTGCATGTAGCTACTCGTTGTGCAGTTTCACCAACCATAATATGGTATTTGTTTCTGAATCTCAGAGATTGATAGCAGTTGCAAACCATGTTAGGTGCAAGATATGTGCAATACAAGCTTTGTATAATTATGCATATTGTTAATAACTGAGCAACTTAGAATATGAAAGGTCACAGGAGAATGAATAAGAATATTGAGTTAGATATACTGAACATTTTGTAGCACCGCAGTATGATTTATAAACATTTGGGCTAGGATTCAGAAAAGCTTAGAGTGATGGGGAAAACTTAGCATGGAAATGTTCCCTATCACACTAAGCTTTTCCAGTTCTGAGACCACTATACCAATGATTTTTTTCACCGTGAGGCCTCATCAAAGAGGATGGTCTGTCGGGCAGTGCTGCATGACAATGCAGCAATCCAGTGGAGTTGCCAATACTACTTAGTCATGTGAACTCTACTGGAATTGTTTGTGGCTGTCAGTTCTCTCAAATGAGAATCACTGGGATGAATAAAGTTTTATTCTAGGAGGAAAAAGTGAATACCATAAAAACACAGTAGTCATCAATTCACTTCTATGGGAGTACTCCCAATGCAGGTAAGCTAAGCAAAGAGGGAGGTAGTATATCCATATATCTGTAGAAGCATGAATGAATATGCTTGAATGTGTGTGAGTTTGTGTGTGTGTGTGTGTGTGTGTGTGTGTGTGTGTGTGTGTGTGTGTGTGTGTGTGTGTGTGTGTGTGTGCTAATACTATGCATGGGCCAATAAGGAGAACCTTAACAAGGTCAGGTCTGACAGTACAAGTATGTGCTTCAGAGATATGCTAATGAGCTGATAATGAGGTCTTTCTCATTGTAGTTATAACTGTCTCTGAATCACATTTTCTCAACATTGCATAAATTGACCAACCTGCATTGGACAATTATTACAAACAGTGAGCATTTTTCTGAATTTGCTAGTAAACTTCAGTTGACCTTGGAAACATTCTACTTAGCACAAACATCTGGTAAGTATGCAGTTAATTAATGCTGCAGTAATACATTTTAGTGTTATTGAATTTAATGCAATACTATTTTTCTCCAATGTATTATTTATAAACGTACCTTGTAGTTAACAATTGCATTCTTTTTTTTCATGAAACAGCAACTATGACAGTTACCAATATTATAATTTTATTCTGGACTGCTTTGCCTTATCCACTACAGTGAAGGAAACACTCATATTTTTGAAACCTTTGTTAAGTAGGGTTCAGTGCCTCTAACATGATTTGGTTTATTTTAACTTTTCCTCCTCTATAAATGTATGCTGAAACCATTTGAAAAACTGGAACAATAAATATTTCTGATCCCTACTATTATCTATTTAGTTGTTCTGTCACATAAATGTTTACAGTCAAGCAAATACCTTTTTCATTAACAATAAGTATGCAGCAAAAATGTAACTATTACATGAAAATGTGCAAACTGCTAAAAGACCTACATTACAAAATTCAATTATTTTATGACACATTTCTTTTTTTTTTTTTTTTTTTGTAGTGATGGGATTTGAACATGGGTAAACACATTTCTACTGCAGGGTGTCATATCTATCTATACACACACACACGCGTGCACACACACACACACACACACACACACACACACACACACACACACACACACACACACACACACACACACATATAATTACTGCTTTGCCAGTCCACTTTTAAGCACTAGAGAAAGCATTGACTGAACTTGTACATGGAGGCTATGTTGTTGAAAACAGGCACAAACCTTACAGGGAGGAAACAGCAAATTAGATGAAGATAAAAAATCTCTCTAATTTAGCCTGATCTAAGTAGGCTTGGGATAGTGCTGCCTTCTAATGCTAGGAGGATTTCTGGGGTGAAGTCCCTGTATTCTTGAGTGGAAGAAGATGTCCTTAACAGACTGGAGCTGTTCTCCAACAAAGACAAGATAAATGAAAATTGCTTTACCTGTGGAGTTTGCCTTACCTGGGTGGAAAACTGTTGGGAATAGTCCTTACCTTTGGAATTGATGCTATTAATATTGTGAAAGTGCTACAGGGAAATACCTGTGAAATATGGACATTTCTGGGTCATCTTCCAGAGACTCTTTGTGTGTATTCTATTTTATAGAAAGGAAGCCATCCTGAATTATTATTTTCCACAAAGTTGTAAGTAGTGTTTTAAAGACTGTATTTTATTTAAGTGTTCTGTTTCTACCTGTTTTCTCCAAGAACAACACACTTTACTCCACCTATCTTATAAAAAATACATGCTGAATATTGAAATAAAATGTTGATTATGAGAGTTTCTGTCACTACTATTGAACTAAAATATGGCATTTAGTGGAGAATGTGGGCAATTTTTGAACCATGCCATTAACTATTTACAAGATACTAAAATGCATGCTACAAGAAGATATGAGCAGTGTTTACTACACACTTTGAACTGAGGAAAATATACACTCCCCAGCAGCAGGTAAAGCATTTGAAACAAACTCTTTTTTATTATAAAACCCACGAACTATGCAGCTGTGACTTTTTGAATTGTGATCATTTGCAACTGTGAAATGATATTACTGTTTACTGCCACTTGTATCGGTGTGTGAACTAAAGCTGCTGTGTTTGGCCCTAAAATAAAAGAGGTCATTAAAGCTTTGGTAAAGGCCAGGGCCATCTAAGGCAAATGACTACCAGTACCTATCAGCAGCTACCTAATGTCCAGGAAACAAGAGATATCTACTGTGTAGCTATTGAGAAATATTTGCTTAAACTGCAACAATAAGTCATCAAAACACAAACACTGATAGCTTCCATAATCAGTCAACCACCCAAGGCCCTGAAGAATAGGACTAGTCCACTACTGAAGAGACTTTGAGCCGACAGTGATACTGAGACCTACCTCATAACCTTCAAGAGGTATGTGACAGGAGAGAGCTGGCCTTCAGCTGAGTGGGCCAATATTTTATCTGCACATCTTACAGGTCACTGTCTGAAAGTAAATAAATATATGGAAAATACAGATGCCCAAGATTACCAAAAGCTGAAAAAGGAACTTTTATTCAGAGCATGTGCTTCAGTAGAGGCATAGGCAGACAGATTTAATCATCGGACATTCACAGTGGGAAAATAAGTAAGGTCCTAGATGGCTACTTTGAAACATATATTTAGACCTCGAAATGAATGGTGTAGGAAAAATTAGACATTGTAGCAGTGGATATACTTTAAATGAGACTACCTAATGATTTTACAAAATGAAATGTGTATTTCAAACTGATGTGTGAACCTCTGAACAGTTAGTAGCCGTAGCAGAATGTTTGGTATTGGTTGAATGTGAAAATCATGTCAGGCCTGCATATAACAAAGGATATTAACAAGCCTTCAGTATCGAGCTCTGCTAGTCAGAAAAGAAAGAGCACACATCCATACTTATGGGTCTCTTCATGTAAGTAAAAAAAGAGCATTGTTATATGAATTGATTTGCTTTGAATGTTTTAAGATTGACACAGCAAATTATTACAGAGCTTTTAATATTCTAAGAAGGGACACTTCACAAAATATTATAGAGCTTATGACAATGCCATTGCGCCAATAAAATCTACTAACAAAAGTCAGCAGCCTCTATCTGAAGATGAATCAACGGGGTGTGGTTAGGCTGTGTTCATAGAGTCTAGATGAATAGAATTTGCCTTTTGCCACTGTGTTATTGCCAGTCATATTATATGTGAGTTTTTTATGGATGGAGAAGAATTGTAAGGATTGTTAGATTAAGTTTACTTAAAGCAGAATATGTGTGAAAGCATAAAACTACTAACAGTCAGACAATTTAAGTAATGTGCATACACAGAAACAAGAAATAGTATCCTGTAACCCAAATAAAACTGCACACTACTCCAGGCAATGCTGTACATCCAGTAACTTAACTGCATAATTTAAAACATCCACATCCCACCCCCACCCCCCAGTAAGGAAACCTCCATAAAAAACTTTTCCAAAGCCAGCTTCATGCTACTCACGTCAGAAGTGACAAACCATGACACCCATGCAGACGGGAACTGAAAGTTCGACTGCTGAATCCTACACTAAGGCACTGTACAAGCACATCCACTCATGCATGAATCGTGCCATCCCCAATAGAACCAAGATGCTTTCCTCCAAAAAAGGAAGCCAATCTGGTGGTCCCTTGCCATAAACAAACTTTACAACAAAAGGAAGAAACTGTTGCAGGAAAGAGGAAAATCCCAGGATGGAAAAAACTCCCTTACCAGCCTCAGTAAGAAGCTGAGATCCCTCATAAAATCCTCCAAAGCTAGTTACGAAAATAAAATTGCCAAAGATTCCAAAGACAACCACAAGGCATTCTATAGCTATGTAAAGAATCTAAATGGCAATGCTCAGATCTGTCTGAGCTGCAAAAGAATGGCATTAAATATACTGATCCCAAGGATATTTCCAATATCCTGGCAGATCGATTCAGTGCCAACTTCACCCCCTCTCACCCCTAAAGGGCCCATACAGAAAGATTGCCAAATTCTGGTAATAATGGCCACACAGGTAAAAACGCACTGTCCAAAGCTAAGAATACAGCATCCATGGGACCAGACGACATCCCAGGCCGTGTACTACATGAACTACAAAATGAACTGGCACCTCACCTAAATGTCATGTTTAATCATAGCCTTACCTCATGCTTCATGCCCACTGAGTGGCATACAGCTACAGTTATTCCACTCCACAAGGGTGGATCCACCTTGGATCCCGGGAACTACTGCCCCATCAGTCTGACGAGCCTGATCTGCAAGACCATGGAATGTATTATCATGGAACTTATAAACAAAGACATTGGAAACCTTCAAACACTGGACCCCATGCAGTTTGGGTTTGTGAAGGGCCGATCTTGTGTCCCGAATCTGATTGACTTCTTCGAATCAGTCTCCAGAGCCATGGACAAGGGTAAGGTGGTCCACACAGCCTATCTGGACCTCGCCAAGGCCTTCAACACCATCCCCCACTCTGGAATCATAGATAAACTTACTAAGCTGGGCATTAATCTCTGTGTCACTTGATGGGTTGCCAACTGGCTTATTGACAGAACCCACATTGTAAAAGTAGCCAACTCCAAATCCAGCTCCAGACAAGTGACAAGTAGAGTACCTCAGGGTTCAGTCCTGGGACTGCTCTTGTTTGGCATCTACTTCTCTGAAGTATAGGCCAACACTAAGGGACTCTGGCTAACAAAGGTCACAGATGACTGCAAACAGGGAGCCATTATTGAATCCTCAAATGATGTGGATATTCTACAAAAAGGCCTTACAGAAACATCTGCTTGGTGCCAGAGCCATGGGCTCAAGCTCAATGCCAAGAAAAGTATAGCTATCCCCTTTGGGAAAAAACATGTACCCATGAATTACCACATAGGTGGCAGTACACTAAACACTGAAAGTGTGATAAGAGACTTAGGGACACAGGTGGACAGTGGTCTCACCTTCGATAACCACATTGCCACAACAGTCAGGAAATCCTTCTGTGTGGCACACCTCATCACTAAGGGCTTTTTATCCAGAAAAAAGGAGGTTATTTTCCCACTGTACTCATCCCTCATTAGACCCATTATAGAATATAACTTCCCGTTTGGTATGTACCTCTCAAGACATCTGCAACAACTGGAAAGGCTGCAGAAATACCTCACTTAAAGAATGACAGGTCTAAAGCAGATGCCCTATGCTGATCGTCTAAAAAAACTCCACCTATACTCTGTCACATATTGTCTACTCAGAGGCGATCTCTGCTTAACATACAAGGCCATGTCAAACCCAGAGCTGTTGGACGTGCTACACTTAAACAAATCTCAATCCCTCAGAGACACACACTCCAGGGATCTAAACCTTGTCATCACAATGAATAAAACATGCTGGAGGGATTGGTTCCTGACCCAGAGACTCCCCAGACTCTGGAATAGACTGCCCATACATGTCAAGCAGCACGCCTCTTTGGCCCTCCTCTAAAGGAACCTTGATGATTGGATGGGAGATAGAAAATTCACCCCAGGGATCACGTCAATCACCCTGCTAAACAGGGGTCCAGGGAAGTAAATACTGTGGAAAGAAATAGCCAGGGAATTGTTATGGCTAGGCTTGTATAGGCCCAAGGGCCAATAGCCTAGTACCAACCTATGAACCTATGAACTTATAATATTTAGGCAATACCCAGTTCAAAGATTTTTGGAAAATGTGGGAGGTAGGAGCAAAAACAGATGAACTGGCATAGATGTATATAGCCCTAATAAAGACAAACCTGTGGAATTTGGAGCTTCAAAAGGCAATAACATTTATATCCAGGTAAAAGATAAATCTGAGATGGAGTCTTTCCAAAAGACTCTGGTAGGCTAGTCTACTGAAGGAGTTAGTACAGAGACAGACAGAAAATAGCTCACAGTAATGAATATTCTGTACTTTTCCGTTAAACCCCTACCACCTTGCGCTGCTCTGTTGTGCCGCTATTCTGCAAGTCTGGAAACCCTAATTCAATAGTTTAGTAAAGGAAAAAAGTGATACCTGGATATTAGTAGTAAAACAGAGTTTTATTTTAACGGAAAAGTACCGTATATTGTATTGCACCATTGTCGGTTACAGTTATTAATCTGAGCTGACTGAATGGAGTAATTGTAAAAAAGCACAGCATTTCTGCTTGCAGAAGTAAGTTTATTGTAAGAAATAAATGTAAAACATGCTACTCTGTATGTGTATTTGAAGAGCCTGGGTTGTTTACATTTAGCCTTGGCTTTGTTCACAGAACGAGGGATATTACTTGGAACAACTGAGCTTTGGATTGCGTCTTTACAATTAAATTGTCAGCTCCCATTTCGATCAATGGTGGACATTTATCGACTATGTCGGGTCAAAGTTTTCTGTCTCTCATTGGCTAGCAACAAGTTCTGCTCTTAACTGTTTTTAGTGCATAAACTGTGTAACTCTTTCTGAACACTATCACGTAAAACTGTAAATGTGAAGCAACTGTAAATGAGTATCAAAAAAAACTCCTAGTGGCGATGGTGCTGTATTTTATCGTGAAACGTTCACTTCTAATACTGCTCCAACCTTGCGATATCTAATTTGATACAAAGGCGGGGGGGGGGGGTGGCCTATTCTGGCGGGACACACTGCAAATAAAACATGCTGCTGATAATCTGGGCATAACCAATCTGTAATGTAATTCCAGTTTCCAGAATAACAGGTTAAGTGTAAGACAGCCTGAATAGTGGCAAAACACAGTAGCGCGAAGTGGTAGGGGTTTAACAGAAAAGTACCGAATATTCTAGATAAAATACCAATATTCAAAGTACTGAGAGTAGTTAGTACAGAGAATGATGAAAATGATCTCATATTTATGAGAAGGGAAACAAATATAGGAACTCAAAAGAGTAGACAAGTCATATGATTGAGCAAACATAAAGAAAGGCAGCCAGAAAGAGCCTTAAATGGAAAGCCAGAGAAGTACAAAAGTGTTGCACCCCCTAGACAAGTCCCTGTACACTATCCAGTCACACTGTTACTTCTTTCACTTTTCAGCAGTGAAATCCAGCTGCACAAGGAGCAGCAGCAAATAGGAACATTCATTGGGAGAGTTGTTTATTAGCTGCAGAGTTTTACAGAGAAGTATTGCAGAGTTACATGTAGAGTAGAAACTGAGGTAAGCTTCAGCTTAGCTCTATGTTCACATTACCAGTGAGAGTGTGGTGTCAGCGACTAAGAAACTATGGTGTCAGGGCCTAAGAAACAACTACAGAAGGCAAGAAACAAGCAACTCAGCAGCATCCAGAGATGGACACTATAGGGAGCCATCAGCTTAGAAGAGAGGCTGATAGATGCAGTCATTACATTATTGAAGGAAAATGGTATCAGACGCCATATAAAAGAGAAAAAAATGGGTTGTTGGGTGTATTGTAATATTCTGCTAGTGCACCTGATGAGTGCCTTTACATTTCTGCACAGATGAGTCAAGATGCTAAAGAAGCTAAAGATTAACAGTAAATGCTGTAAGATGAAGCACTGAGGAAGGTAAAGAACACTAGAATACAGCAGTCTGTTTTTGAGTACTTTATGTTCATTTTTGAGAGCCTGTAGTTTAACTGACTAGTTTCACTAGAAATCAGCAACAGAACCATAGCTTTCAACCTCTTAAGAGGCCAGTGTGGAACACAGAGCATAACAATGTGTGAGAAAAAGCCAAAATGTGGAGCACCCTACTTTCGCACTGCATTAAAACGTAGCATTTCCATGGTGCCTGGTTGAAGTGGACTTTAACCAAAAGAATGAGGTTCAAGATAGCCAAAAATTAACAAAGTACATTTCTAAAATTGTATAAAAAACACGACGTGTAATTTAAATCAAACTTTATTTTATAATCTACAAATCCATAAATAACCAAATGTGAAACAGCATTTCTAGATTATCAAACTAAAATTAAAACTACTGCTATACAGAATCAGATTAAAAGTGGCCATTAATACTACTTCCTACAATATTGCATGGCTCTAAATGCTTGCTAAACACTGTCCTGCTATATATTTCACACTGCAAACAATTCTACATCTATACATTGCACTATATCTATGGACATATATATTTAATGTACTTTAAATGCAAACTCCTTATTGTATGCCACAGCAGGTGACTGCCCAGGAATATATCACAAAATGCTGTGTAGCACCACTAAAACCTCAAATGTCTTGACCTGTGCATCAGGAGAGAAACTGTTACTCTATATCAGGTAGGCTAGGCTTTTAAGGGCCCTTAAGCCATTAGCCTAGTAATCTCATATGAACCTATGAACTAAACTGAAGTTCTGCATTACTAAAACAGTATGCTGCAACAATGTTTACCAACATACCTGCAATATTGTACCACAGCACATCTAATGCACAAGTCCATAATCACAAGTAACAGTAGTGATGACCTCAGTGTTAAGAGTAGAAAATGCAGCAGCAGGAAATGTAACTAAAGGACCATTTTAGTAATACAACAGTAAACTCAAACCAGAGTGCAACGATTTGCTACTGTAATTCATTCAAAAAGTTAATGGAACAGGTTTGTGCAGCAACCTACATTTTCTGAACAACGAAGAAAGAATTGCAACTTTAGTGTTAATTAACAGACTACAGTCTGATTCATTTAAAACGATAATAGCACAGGTTTTGTATCAGCTTATATTCTCTGAATAATGATAAGCATCCTTTTAAAATGAACAGACTTGGACCATCTTACATTGAATAATAAGTCTGAACCTTTGTAGGTAGGCATTACTGACAGGCTGCATTATTTCAATTAAAAAGTTAAAAGAGCAGCAGGTTTTACATCAAACTACATTGTCTGAACACATTAATTCCTCTAAATAGACATCACCATGAGAGAGTACAAAAGTAATACAAAATGTTTTGCATCAACTTACATTTAGAACAATAGGAACCTCTTCTGACAGACTGCACTAAAGTCATTTAAAAGTTAATAAAACAACCAAGAGATTTCACATCACATTAACCACACACTATCTGAATAATCAGCATAAACTTCTCATTTGGCATAACTGACTGCAGTGAAAGTAAATAACGGAACAGGTTTTCCATATGCCTACATTTTGTTAAATAATTGCAAAGCATGAAATTCTAATGTCCAGCATTACAAACATACTGCAACCCTCATTGAGTCACCAAGGGAGAAGCTTTTTGCATCAGCCTACATTGTATAACCTTTACTGAAACACTGCCCCACAAATCCGTAAAGTTAATAGAACAAAAAGGTTTTGCATTTATCTTAGCAATAAGCAGCATAAATCTCCAGTCTTACATTAATGACCATAATCAAATTCAAAATGTTACTGGAACATAATTTGCATATACCAACATTTCATTTCTTTCCAATATTACAAAGCATAAAATTGATATCTGTCATTACTGACCCATTACAATATGTACCAGCTCACCAAGGAAAAGTTAGCTTATATGCAGACCCCTCCCAAAAAAATGAAAACCAAGCTTTTATCTAACCCTAATCTTGACTGAATCAAGTGAAGTAACATTAGCCAACATAAACCTTCAATATGGCATTAATGACTTATATACTATAACTCACCAAGGAAAAGCTTACTTTTCTGTGCAGATCTCCCCAAAAAATAAAACAAAAGTAAATAAATAAATAAAAATAAAAATAAAAAAATATATGTCTCTTTATAATCCTAACCTTGACCAACTGAGCCAAATGAAGTCAGGAACTTACATCTGGCTAGATATGTCAAACAGCTCCATCAGAAATCCCACTGGGCTCCAGAAGGAAAAAAATAACAAGGTAGACAGCTCTAAACTCCAGTAACTCTGCACAAAATAAATAAATAAATAAATAAATAAATAAAAGGAAGCCATGAAAACTCCAGAAAACCTCCAAACCAGCCCAGCTGAAGTGTCACCGTCCCGACATCCTAACTATGATCAATAAACCTCACACCTTAAGGTTAAGATGAAATACAGATCGTTCTGTGAGCTGAGCAAAGGTGTGGACTGGTAGCACTCTGCAATGCACACTCCTACAGGCTGCAGCTTGCCCACGTCTTGTCTCCTAATCTGTCGATTAAACCTGCTTCTCCAATGCATTCGTCAGGTCTTCCTCACACCTTTACTAAGAATGCTGGCAGTAGCTATAGAAGAAAAATTCCAAAACTCCTCCAGGAAATGAAGTGTGTTCTAAAAATAAAAAGTTAATGGAAGGATAAATATTCTGTGATACCCGTTTTTCAAGGTATTGCAATGGTGTGAAAACCCTGGTGGTCTTACTACTGACCGTGTTGTTAGGGGAAAGTCCTGTAGTGACTGGACAATATCGCTCTCACCTCATTGGTTCACTTTGCCTCAAAAATCATTTTTTGATTGGCTCATATACTTCAATCCCAATTGACTCTATTTGTGATATACAAGCCAATCAAAAAGCAGAAAGCTCACCCACCACGGTTCAATGCGGAACAGCAGAAAAGCACCTCAGAAAGCCTCTACATGCAGAGCGTTCTGCATAATCCAGAGCTCTTGGCTGCTGAGTACAGACACATCCAATATGGTAGTCAGCAAGGTTTAAAGCTATGTGCAGTGGGTTGTTGGATATGGTAGGTATAGTCCATACTGCAGACAGGCACGTGTATAAACAAAGCAATATACAAAAGGATCTCCAAGTTACAAGTTACAAATGTATGTTGAAATTGTTCTGCCAGCTGCCTGTCAGTGAGAAGAGCGTGTTTGATCTAAGATGCTGAAACTCTGTTTAGTGAATCGTACATTCTGGACATACAGCATCAGGAGGAAAGCTGGAGTGGTGAAAAGTTTGGGTGGATGGATCTAAAAAGACTAGTTTAGAAAAGTGGAGAAGTTCAACTGAATGAAAAGATTAGTATCCAGAGCAGTGAGACTGAATATAGTAGGACTGTACTAAAAGCCCAAATGCATGAGAAGACTTGAATCTGGTGCAGAGCATATTTCAAAGACAAAATAAACCCAAGAAGGGCGGCCATTAAATCATGTATGTGTGATGATGTGATAGCAGAAAGGAAATGAATCGTACAAGCAAAGACAACATCATGTCAGACTTTACATGAAATTAAACAGGAGAGATTAGGCAAGCAAATGGCATAAAGAACTAAGTATTTCTTGGTAAGGAAACACATCTGGGCGGTTAATGATATGTATGACAGAGCAGAAGATGAGAGAACATTTGAGTGTGGAAGTGGGGAAAGACTCATATCCATATATGCATGTCCACACAGTCAATAAAGAAAACAAGTTCATAGGTTGGTACTAGGCTATCGGCCCTTGGGCCTATACAAGCCTAGCCATATCAATTCCCTGGCTATTTTTTCCCAGAATATTTACTTCCCTGGTCCCCTGTCTATCAGGGGTGACTGATGTGATCCCCGGGGTGAATTTCCTATCTCCCATCTAATCGTCAAGCTTCCTTTTGAAGAGGGCCTAAAGAGGCTCTCAACTTGACATGTATGGGCAGTCTATTCCAGAGTATGGGGAGTCTCTGGGTCAGGAACCTATCCCTCCAGCATGTTTTGTTCATTGTAATGACCAGATTTAGATCCCTGGAGCGTGTAGCTCTGAGTGATTGGGATTTCTTTAAGAGTAGCATGTCCAGCAGCACTGGGTTTGACATGGCCTTGTATGTTAAACAGAGATCACCTCTGAGTAGGCGATATGCGACAGGGTATAGCTGGAGTTTTTTAGACAGTCAGCATAGGGCATCTGCTTTAGGCCTGTGATTCTTTTAGTGAGGTATTTCTGTGGCCTTTCCAGTTGTTGCAGATGTCTTGTGAGGTACATACCAAACGGGGAGTTGTACTCTAGAATGTGTCTAATGAGGGATGAGCACAGTATGACAATGACCTACTTTTTTCTGGATGAAAAGCCCTTAGTGATGAGGTGTGCCACATAGAAGGATTTCCAGACTGTTGTGCTATGTGGTTATTGAAAGTGAGACCACTGTCCACCTGTGTCCCTAAGTACCTTATCACACTTTCAGTGTTTAGTGTACTGCCACGTATGTGGTAATTCATGGGTACATGGCTTTTCCCAAAGGGGATAACTATACATTTCTTGGCATTGAGCTTGAGCCCATGGCTCTGGCACCAAGCATCTGTTTCTGTAAGGCCCTTTTGTAGAATATCCACATCATTTGGGGATTCAATAATGGCTCCCAGTTTGCAGTCAACTGCAAAATTTGTTAGCCAGAGTCCCTTAGTGCTGGCCTGTACTTCAGAGAAGTAGATGCCAAACAAGAGTGGTCCCAGGACTGAACCCTGAAGTACTACGCTTGTCACTTGTCTGGAGCTGGATTTTGAGTCGGCTACTTTTACAGTGTGGGTTCTGTCAGTAAGCCAGTTGGCAACCCATCAAGTGATGTAGGGATTAATGTCCAGCTTAGTAAGTTTATCTATGATTCCAGAGTGGGGGATGGTGTTGAAGGCCTTGGCGAGGTCCAGATAGGCTGTGTGGACCACCTTACCCTCGTTTACGGCTCTGGAGACTGATTCAAAGAAGTCAATCAGGTTGAGGAGACAAGATCAGCCCTTTATGAAACCAAACTGGGTGGGGTCCAGTGTTTGAAGGTTGCCAGTGTCATTGTTTATAAGTTCCATGATAATGTGTTCCATGGCTTTGTATATCATGCTCGTCACACTGATGGGACGATAGTTCCCGGGATCCAAGGTGGATCCCCCCTTGTGGAGTGGGATAACTGTAGCTGTATGCCACTCATTAAGCATGAAGCCTGAGGTGAGGGTATGATTAAACATGACACTTAGGTGAGATGCCAGTTCATTTTGTAGTTCATGTAGTACACAGCCCGGGATGTCGTCTGGTCCCATGGATGCTGTATTCTTAGCTTTGGAGAGTACATTTTTTACCTGTGTGGCCGTGAGTACCAGAATTTGGCAATCTTTTGGTATTGAGATGGGCCCTTTAGGGGGTGAAAGGGGGTGAAGTTGGGATTGAATTGATTTGCCAGGATATTGGCAATATCCTTGGGATCAGTATATTTAATGCCATTCTGTTGTAGCTCAGAGCATATCTGAATATTGCCATTTAGATTCTTGACATAACTATAGAATGCCTTTTGGTTGTCCTTGGAATCTTTGGTAATTTACTTTTCGTAACTAGCTTTGGAGGATTTTATGAGGGATCTCGGTTTCTTACTGAGGCTGGTAAGGGGAGTTTTTTTGCATCCTGGGAATTTCCTCTTTACTGCAACAGTTTCTTTCTTCTGTTGTAGTTTACTGTCCAGTTCAGAGTAAAGGAAAAGGCAGCCCTTGGAGTATCATAAGACACAACATTTAGGGTGATATGTTATGTAAATGCCATCATGTGAAACATGAGGTCTATGACTCAAAGGATACAATGGCAGCTGCTTCTCTGGTACAAGGTTTAGGGATATCACTAAGGGCCCTTAGTTCCCTGCACTTCCCAAGGTACTTGTTAAGATGTTGCAGTTTCCCAAGATTGGGTCAATGATTTTAGGTGTTCCACCCTGGGGGAGATGCACAGAAAAATTGCTGAGGTTTCTGATGTTGTCTTCAAAGAGATCAAGGCCCTGGCACTGAACCTTCTTTCATTACCAAGAATGATGCCAAAATTCAAGAATAAAATAATTGGCTTAAATAATTGGCTAGTAAATTGGAATCATTCCAGGATGGATCCAGTGCGAGTCTACATAGGATAAAGTGGTCAACAGATCCAACTGTATAAGCAGAGATGTCCTGCATAATTTAACCCTTGGTTTTCACATACTTGCAAAGGAGTTTGCTACCCCCATAGTGTCTTTTTTATATTTAGGCAGGGTTCACCTGATGGACATCTCCATGTAGCAAACTCCAGTCTGGAGAGTGTCAAAGTAGCACTTCTGAGTGCCAGAAGCAAAAAAAAAAAAATTGCTGAACTTGGGGCTTTCCCTAACCTCAAATACATCAGTATTTGTATAATTACAGAAACCTGTGTTCACTATAATGATAATGCACCCTGCATCCCAGGGTGCAATGCCTATCATACACTTAGATTGAATGACAACTGTAGGGAAGTATCTGCATTTATTCATAACTCCATTATCTTTCAACAGATTTTGCATGATACAAATGTGGAACTGTTTAAGTCCTGGATACACTCAATAAAATTATCACATTATAACCAATTAAAGATCTCCATCGATGATCCCTTCTGAGCATGCAAGAATACCTTAGCCAGTTAGAAAAGTTAACAAATGAACCGAATACCTTTCTTATGGGTGAGTTCAACTATCCTCATATAAACTGACAAACATTTACTATCAATAGCAAACATACCCAGATATTTCTGGATTATAAAAATTCAACTCCACTTGGCCAAATTACCTCCATACTCAATGGAGGTATTAATCTTTTTTATATTGTCCTTGTGAACATTTCTCTGAGTTGCACAAGTCTACATGTTTCCCCTTCCTATTCAAATCTGACTATTTCACTGTGATCTTCTCTATGAAAATCTGCTTTATGGTCCCTAATAACTTCTCTATGTTCACAAATTACTCCAAAATCATTTTTTTATTAGTTACTGATCTTATTGATGATCATTGTTTACTTACTTATTTATTGACATATGATTTCCAGGAAAGTCTAACTGGGTAGGTGCCCATTTTTAGCACAACCCGGTGGAGAAAAGCTCCAAAGTATTACAATAACATTTTGAGAACATTAATTTTTACAGTTTTCAAAAATAATTCAAAAATGTTTACAATTTAAAAATAATTATACCAAATTAGACATCATGTGAAAAGCCTGGTTAAGGATAGATTTAACTTGCATGACAATGATTTAATATTTAGAGAAATGTTTGCCACTTTATAGAGAAATTAAAGGTAAGTTAGTATAATTCAAGTACTAGTATATATTATAGTATAATACAAATAGGAACTGCAATGTGAAGTAAGAGAATATGCAGGGTTATGGCATATTAAGATAGTGAGTCAGAGAAAATAGACTGAAATAAGGGAGTGACTGAAGAGTAGGGAGATGTAAGGTATGAACATGTACGCGTTCATATTTAGGGATATCATTTATCATGGGGATGAACAAGAACAGACCCAAATTTTGGCTAGGAGGTCTTTCAGCTGAAGTATAGTGTGGCTTCAGTTTTGTTTAAGAGTAGTTTTACATTAAAAAAAAAAAAAAAAGAACAGAAAATAGTTTTACATGGGATATGGGCACAGGTTTGAAGGTGAAGGTGGATATGGTGATACTTGGCTGATGGCCAGGTTTGGGATTAGATGTTGGGGAATCTTTGGTTATGGACTCTATACTATCTATGAAATAAGATTTGGATTCTATTGCAGTTTCAAGTGGTGAGTTATCAATAGAGGGGTTAGGGAATTTTTGCCTGGGATGTAAGATTTCTTTAATGGCTGACTAGAATTGTTTAGGGTTATGCTTACTATTGTTCTGGAAGTTGTTATAGTATAGTTTTTTGTCTTCATTTATTTGTTTTTAATACAGTTGCAGCACATTCTGATGCTTTAGCGATATTGTAGTGTTTTATATGTTTGCCATTCTTTCCATGCTTTTCTCTATCTTGCATTAGCATTCTATTATTTTTGGATAGACAGATTGCATTATTTGTTTTTATTTATTTTATTTATTTATTTTACATTTGTTAACCTGAAAAGTCTGAGTGGCTTCAGGTCCATTTTCAGTGGAGGCCCAGGGAGAAAAGCTCCAAATGTACAAAAACAAGTGTAAATACAATGAAATTATTACAGTGAGTTATCACAAAACAGATTTGTTTAACGATATGTACACACAGGTTCATGTTTTTCTCACATACACACAGCAAAGGTTGAAAGCAAATAGCTGAGAAAGAAATAGTTAAAGATTTCATCTGAAAAAGGAAAACACATATATTAAGGTGGTTATTATACATGGTGTAGTGTTAACTTTAAATCTTTCCAGTAGGTGGGTGATACACAGAATTTTAAACAGTTAGAGAGTCAGAGTTTTATTCTTGTAATGAGGTTCTCATTTATGAATTATGTTTGAGTGGGGGTTAGTCAGGGTTTGTAGAGGGACAAAGCCACTGCATTTTTAGGTATTTCCTAAGGGATTTTTTGAATTGGGATAAGGAGGGGTCAGTGGTCAGTTCAACAGGAAGTAGGTTCCAGTTTTTACCAGCAGAGTTGAAGAATAGTGATTCGCCAGCTGAATTGCTGGTTTTAACCGTTTGCACTAGCATTTTTTTTGGAAGAGCGAAGGGATTTTAGGTTACTGTAGGGGGTAATAATATTTTTCAGTATGGGTGTACTGTTTGGTTGGTAGAGGATTTTGTGAACAACTATTAGTTGGCTATATTGCAGTTGATAAGGTAGTTGAAGCCAGTCTAACGATTGAAGGTTAAGGCAGTGATGGGGTCTATAAGCTAATCCTGTGGCAAATCTGGCAATGTTATTGTAGCACCTAGTAAATTTATTGAGGTTTGATTTGCTTAGGTTTACGAAGATGGGTGAAGTATAAAGAAGGGTCGATAGCAGATGTGTACGGGCAATAACAGTTCTAGCAGATGGGGTTAGGAATGGTTTAATCCTGTATAAAGAGCCTAATTTTTTATTAACTGTTTTAATAGTTTTATCTATGTGAGCATCAAACTTGAGGTTGTTGTCGATGATCACTCCCAGTAGTTTAGTACTAGGTTCTGGGGAAATTATGGTACCATTGTTAGATATTATGGTGAGAGGTGGTGAGGGGACCTTGCAGGTGGGGAAGAAGAGTAATGGTTTGGTTTTATTTGGGTTTAATAGTAGTTGGAGACCAGTGAGCCAGTTCTCTACTTTGCTGAAAGTGATTTGGGACAAGGATTGTAAATCTGTGGGGGAGGTGGCAGAGCAGATTAGGGTTGAGTCATATGCATACTGAATACAAGTTGCATCAGGGATGACTTTGTACAGGTCATTAATGAATATGGAGAATAGGAGGGGGACCTAATATAGATCCCTGTGGGACTCCAAGGGTGACTGGTAAAAGGGACGATAGGTTATTCTTCCGTAGTATAGCTTGTTGTCTGTCACTTAGGTAAGAATGAAACCAGGTAATTGCTAGGTTATCTATGGAGAGTGATTTTAATGTGTTTAACAGTAACTGGTGATTTACCATATCAAATGCCTTGGATAGGTCAAGAAAGAGGGCTGAGGAGAGCTTGTTGTCATTACGGTTTTGATTTATTGTATGGGAGAAGGAGAGAAGGGCTGAGATTGTACTATGGCAAGGTCTAAATCCATGCTGGGAGGGGGCTAGAAGAATGTTTTGATTCAGATAGGCAAGAAATTGCTTGTGGATACATTTTTCCATTATTTTAGCCAAGGGAGCCAGAATGGCTATAGGCCTATAATTTGAAAGTTCAGTGGAATCTCCCCCTTTATGAAGAGGACAATGTCGGAGATTTTCCAGATGTGGGGGATATAGGCTTCATGGATAGTTCTATTGATTAAAATTGATATGGGGTATGCTATTTCATTAGCGGCTTTTTAGAGATATTCTGCAGGTAGTAGGTCTGCTTACAGGGTGGTGGGTTTCTGTTTTTTAAGTAGGGACTTAATAAAAGATGTTGGTACTGGATCAAGCTTAAAGGGGATCTTATTACCAGGTGTGGCGTTGGTGGTACTTGAGGTATAAGGAGATAGCTTACTGGCTAGGGATTGCACGGTTTCTGTAAAGAAATTGTTAAAGGTGTTAGCAACAATTTTAGGAGGTTATTGGAGGGTAGTTAAGGGGGTAGCAGTAGTTGATTGGCTTGGGTGGAGAAGTTTGTTTATGCCTGACCAGAATTTTTGTGGTTGATTTTGGTGTTTTGTTTCAGATTACAGTAGTAATTCTTTTTGTCTAGCATAATAGACGTCTTTGTATCATTTCTCAGCTGTTTATATATAAGGTGGTCTTTTGGGGATTTAGCGGTTCACCAGGAGGTCCGCGCTTTATTTCTTCTAATAATTTTTTGTCTTGTATCACTGGACAGCCATGGTCCTACTTTCTTATTGGTTCTGATAGTGCGTGGGGGACCATGGTTATTCAGGATAGCAAGAAATGTAGAGTTAAAGTATGAAACTTCTTCATCTAGTGGAAGTAGCCATAGGTTGGGCCAGTCACATGTGTTAAGTTCATTCTGAAATTTAGTCTGAATAAAGTTCTTACAACTTCTAATGGTTGTAAAGGAAGATTGTTGAGGGATGTCATTTCTTTTTCTGATTATACAGGTCAGGAAGTGATCACTAAAGTCCTCAGGTAGGGTGCCTGTTTTATATATCTGGGGTAGGTTGCTTATTAATATCCAGTCTAGGATACTTTCCTTTTTGTTCAGCTTATTGATTCTGTTTGGGGAAGATATCATCTGGGAGAAGCCATGCAAATTTATATGGGTGGAGGGGAAGTCTGAAGAGCAAGTATTCCAGTCGATATTAACATCCCCAAAAATAATAGTTTCCTGGGGGTAGTTAGTAGAGAGCCATTGGAGGATACCCTCCAAGGTATTTGTGTTGTCACCTGGGGGAATATAGATACATGCAATGTTTATAGATTTGCATTTGTTGAGTTGGACCTTTGTAATGAGTATTTCTGCATTGTTAGTAAACAAGGCATTTGGGGTACTAGTTTTGGATACTTCCAGAGTGGATTTATACAAGATGACTACCCCCCTCCTTTCTTAGAGATGCGATCAAGTCTTAATATATTGTACCCTGGGGGTATAATCTCATTATCAATGGTAGTAGGCTTGAGCCAGGTCTCGGTAAGGCATAGTATATCAGGGGAGTGTACATCCAGGAGGGCATGTAAGTAGTGAATTTTCTTGTTTATACTTCTAATGTTTAGGTGACACACTAGGAGTGAGTTGGGGGCATTATTTGAGTTTTGTAGGCTAGTATGGGTGTTATTTGTTGGGCTGATAGTAACAGGTGGGGTTGGGCCTGGGTTAGGGTGGATGTCACCATCCACTATGAGGTTAGGTAGTAATCTAATAGCAAGTTTCTGGAGTTTTAATAAGAGTTTGTGGTAGTACTTATTTCTAGGATTAATATATGAAGCACAAATGGGATGTTGAGTTTTTGCGTTAGAAGAGTTTGATGAGAGGTGGGGGTAGTGGTTGGTTAGAATTATGTGGCTGATTAGTAGTACTGGTTTGGATCTAGGGTAGTGGGTGCCATTGAGCTGTATGTATTCATAGGCTGTGAGAAGATAGAGAATTATAAGTGGGGGTATTAGGCAGTAAATAGGATTAGAGTTTGAAGATTTGTTAAAAGTATGTGGAGGCATTGTAGGGGTATTTGAGTAATGCTTGTTTAAAATAGAGTTGGGGTGTTTATAATTAGCATATAGTGAGAGACTGGAGAGAGTTTGAGTAATAGGGCTGAGCCCTGTGAATGATTTTTTAATGCAAATTGATTCTGATGAGTGGGAGTGATGTCAGATGAGGGGGAGTGGCAAGGTTATAATAAGTGTAGGACAACTAGGGTGTGTGGGAATTGGGGTAGGATAGGGCAGCGGCATGAACCTGCAGGGCGAACGGAGGGGGTAGAACCAAAAGAAGAAGATCGAGGAGAACAATCAATCAGTGGAGTGCTGAAGTCTGAAGGTAAGTGTGGTGAGATATATAAGAAGGTAAGGGGCTTAAAGAAGATAGAAGTGGGATTATAGCAGTGATATAAGGAAACATTTGTATGGTTATACTGGGACCACAGTGTGAGAGAGAACAATAATAAAGAGATGACTAAGAATTGTGTTCGGGGATTTGATGAAGAGTAGGTAAAGGGATTTAGAGACCCTAAAGCTAATAGTATGGAGCCACCTAGTGGGCAGGTGGAGCACTTGGATGCACTAATAGTATGGGGCCACCTAGAGGGCAGTGGGCTACTTACATGCGAGCACACTACTGGGGATTCATATGAAGCAAGGCAGAAAAGCTAAGTCAAAAGATGGTGCCTTTCTACATCAGGCTTTTTGATACCTCTGTAATTAAGCAGGAGTGGGAGGGGAGGTGTGCAGTTTCAAGGTGGGGGAGGGGGGTAGACACAAAGTAATGCAAGGTTGTGAGTCTGAAAAACTGGACTAAGCTAGCTGCTAAAACGAAAACAGGAAAACCAAGCTAAGTTAATTCCAGTGTGTCAGTGTGGTGCAGTATTTTCCTAATAACTACAAATGTTATGCTACTAATCTAGTACAGAATGGTGAAAAGGACTACCACTTCTGCAGGGAAAACAAAAGAAGTATGGGCTGCAGGTACATAGGTAAACTTTTTCCAAGAGAAAGTAGTTTTAAGTAATTGACCTGGGAGTACTATAGGAAGAGAGAAATGGGGGGACCAGTAGTGTGCAGTCATACAGTGAAAGGGAAAACAGTCTTCAATTTGGAGGACAGAATAAATACAAGCATTTCAGTGCTCTAAAAAGCTATTTTTGCTGCATACTATACTATTTGTGCTGTTTGCACTTTTAAAATCATTTAATTCATTTTTTGTGTTGTAATCATCTGTTTAACTGTTGTATGTTACACACTCAAGTGCTCTAGCCTGTTCTAAGCATTTAAAGTGTTTTTTTGTGTAAGTTTACTGTATTTTCTATAAAAAAAGAAAAAAACAAAAAATATTCTTGTTTCCTGCCTTTTCTAAGCTAGTCTAGTCCAGTTTTCAGGTTCTGCTGAATTCAGGGCTGTGGTATAAGTTCCTGTGTTGCCCATATCCTTACTTGGATAGGAGGAAGTTTCTCTGTTCACCAGTGAGAGTGGGGAGCTTTGAGCAGCCTATCTGTCCATGGAGGAGTGGTCTCAGCCCAGCAACTAGTAGTTTATTGGCTGTTTTGGGCTAATTTCTATCCCTTTCATCTCCCTGCTTTAAAACCCTCATTTGCATGGTTTTGTGCTTGTATACAACTCAGCAAAGCTCCTCGTGGTGTCCTGCAGAGTACTACAAGCAGCAGAGCGACAAAAGAGTGACTTTCAACTGATTAAGTATTTTTTCTCTGCATTTTTCCTGTGACTGCTAGTTTTGCCAAAAATGCGATCTACTAGCATTTCAGTGCTCTAAAAAGCTTTTTTTTGCTGCATACTACACTATTTTTGCTTTTTGCACTTTTAAAGTTGTTTAAATCATTTTTTGTGTTGTAATCATCTGTTTAACTGTTGTAGGCTACACACCCAAGTGCACTAGCCTGTTCTAAGCATTTAAAGTGTGTTTTGTGTAAGTTTACTGTATTTTTTGTAAAAAAAGAAAAAAAAAATATTCTTGTTTCCCACCTTTTCTAAGCTAGTCTAGTCCAGTTTTCAGGTTCTGCTGAATTCAGGGCTGTGGTATAAGCTCTGGTGTTGCCCGTATCCTTACTTGGATAGGAGGATGTTTCTCTGTTCACCAGCAAGAGTGGGGAGCTTTGAGCAGCCTATCTGTCCCTGGAAGAGTGGTCTCAGCCCAGCAACTAGTAGTTTATTGGCCGTTTTGGGCTAATTTCTATCTCTTTCATCTCCCTGCTTTAAAACCCGCATTTGCATGTTTTTTCGCTTGTATACAACTCAGCAAAGCTCCTCGTGGTGTCCTGCAGAGTACTACAAGCAGCAAAGTGACAGAATAGTGACTTTCAACTGATTAAGTATTTTTTCTCTCCATTTTTCCTGTGACTGCTAGTTTCACCGAAAACACAATCTACTAGCATTTCAGTGCTCTAAAAAGCTATTTTTTGCTGCATACTATACAATTTTTGCTGTTTGCACTTTTAAAGTCGTTTAAGTCATCTTTTGCATTGTAATCATCTGTTTAACTGTTGTAGGCTACACACTCAAGTGCGCTAGCCTGTTCTAAGCATTTAAAGTGTTTTTGTGTAAGTTTACTGTATTTTCTGTAAAGAAAGAAAAAAAAAACAAAAACAAAATCTTGTTTCCAACCTTTTCTAAGCTAGTCTAGTCCAGTTTTCAGGTTCTGCTGAATTCAGGGCTGTGGTATAAGTTCATGTGTTGCCCATATCCTTACTTGGATAGGAGGAAGTTTCTCTGTTCACCAGTGAGAGTGGGGAGCTTTGAGCAGCCTATCTGTCCCTGGAGGAGTGGTCTCAGCCCAGCAACTAGTAGTTTATTGGCCGTTGTGAGCTAATTTCTATCTCTTTCATCTCCCTGCTTTAAAACCCGCATTTGCACAGTTTTGCACTTGTATACAACTCAGCAAAGCTCCTTGTGGTGTCCTGCAGAGTACTACAAGCAGCAGAGCGACAGAATAGTGACTTTCAACTGATTATGTATTTTTCTCTCCATTTTTCCTGTGACTGCTAGTTTCGCCGAAAATGCGATCTACTAGCATTTCAGTGCTCTAAAAAGCTATTTTTTGCTGCATACTATACTATTTTTGCTGTTTGCACTTTTAAAGACGTTTAAGTCATTTTTTGTGTTGTAATCATCTGTTGAACTGTTGTAGGCTACACACTCAAGTGCGCTAGCCTGTTCTAAGCATTTAAAGTGTTTTTTGTGTAAGTTTACTGTATTTTCTGTAAAAAAAAAAAAAAAAAAGAAAAAAAAAACAAAAACAATTCTTGTTTCCCACCTTTTCTAAGCTAGTCTAGTCCAGTTTTCAGGTTCTGCTGAATTCAGGGCTGTGGTATAAGTTCCTGTGTTGCCCATATCCTTACTTGGATTGGAGGAAATTTCTCTGTTCACCAGTGAGAGTGGGGAGCTTTGAGCAGCCTATCTGTCCCTGGAGGAGTGGTCCCAGCCCAGCAACTAGTAGTTTATTGGCCATTTTGGGCTAATGTCTATCTCTTTCATTTCCCTGATTTAAAACTTGCATTTGCGCGGTTTTGCGCTTGTATACAACTCAGCAAAGCTCTTTGTGGTATCCTGCAGAGTACTACAAGCAGCAGAGCAACAAAACAGTGACTTTCAACTTATTAAGTATTTTTTCTCTGCATTTTTCCTGTGACTGCTAGTTTCACTGAAAATGCGATCTACTAGCATTTCAGTGCTCTAAAAAGCTATTTTTTGCTGCATACTATACTATTTTTGCTGTTTGTACTTTTAAAGTTGTTTAAGCCTTCTTTTGTGTTGTAATCATCTGTTTAACTGTTGTAGGCTACACACTCAAGTGCGCTAGCCTGTTCTAAGCATTTAAAGTGTTTTTGTGTAAGTTTACTGTATTTTCTGTAAAGAAAGGAAAAAAAAATCAAAAAAAATCTTGTTTCCCACCTTTTCTAAGCTAGTCTCATCCTGTTTTCAGGTTCTGATGAATTCAGGGCTGTGGTATAAGTTCCTGTGTTGCCCATATCCTTACTTGGATAGGAGGAAATTTCTCTGTTCACCAGTGCGTGTGGGGAGCTTTGAGCAGACTATCTGTCCCTGGAGGAGTGGTCTCATCCCAGCAACTAGTAGTTAGTTGGCCATTTTGGGCTAAATTCTATCTCTTTCATCTCCCTGCTTTAAAACCTGCATTTGCGCGGTTTTGCGCACCGTGCAGCGCCTGTTAGCTAGGGTTAAAATATTCCGGGCTCCACAAAGTCTGCTCTTCAATTTTTCCCCTTGGAACTAGTCAAACTCTCAACTAAAGCACTCTAACCTTCCTTTTACAGTCCAGCACTTGCTCTAAGCTCTCAGTAAACTTTAATAAATGCTAACACTACACCCCCCTTTACTATACAGTAGTACAAGGCTCCCTATTCGTCCCTACCTGACAATCAGTAAATCAGTTCATTTATCCGTACAGGCATGTCCAAAGGGCAGTTTCAGGTGTACTCTCCAGTCCAGCTGGTGAATCCGGGAATCTTGAGGCAATGTTACAATTGCCTCATGTACACAGACAACCCTCTCCTCCTTCCAACAAACACAAATATATGTGAGAAATGCAACTATACAGCCAAACTGGAGGCCAAGCTCTCTCAACCCAAGGTTGGAACAGTCAGTCAGGAGGAGAAGGGAAACACTTGCACCACACTACCAGTCTCACATACACCAGTCATATCTGCACCAGCAAACAACACACTTAAATACATAAAAACGTACTCAGAGGCTCTAAATAAAAATCTGCCTAAGCAGCAGAGACCTCCAAAGCACACATCCAAGCAACCTCCACCATCTAACAACAACCACGTATCACAAACTTCACAAAGTCAGTGTGCCACACAACCACAGCCCTTAAAGCTAAATAACACACCCGATACACTAGCAATAGGTGACTCTATTGTCACACTGACGTTCCACTCACTAGACTGAACAAGGAGAAGGTTACTGTAAGCTGCCTGTTGGGTGCCAGGATCCGCCACATAGCACAAGCACTCAGGTCACTCCAAAACAAGTACAAATATGACTCTGTCATTGTACATGTTGGTGTGAACGACCTGAGATGTACCTCCCTGGACTACATGAAAAAAGACATAAAGGAGCTCTCTGATCATGTAACCCAGGCCGGTATGACCCTGACCCTGAGTAGCATCTTGCTCTCACCAAAAATGATGCCACAGTATAAAGAAAAAATGATCAGTTTTAACAATTGGCTAAGCTATTGGTGTTGTTCAAAGGGGAGCCAGTGTTTGTCAGCCTGGGATGACATGCTCGACAAGCCATGCTGCTTCGCTAGAGATGGCTTGCACCTTTTGCCCTTAGGCTTTCAAATACTGGCCAAGGCTCTTGCCACCCCCATAGTGCCTTTTTTAGGCAAGGCTCAAAAGACAAACCCACCTCCATAAACAACACAAGTAACCAAAAACTGAGGGTAATGCTACTCAATGCCAGAAGTCTAAACCTCAAAAATGCACGCACTCGAGACACTCCTCAGCATGGAAAAAATCAATATCTGTGCAGTAACAGAAACCTGGTTTAAGGCTCCAGAGAGCACCCCAGCACTACCAGGCTACAACTCATACCATACCTTTCGGCCCCAGAACCTGGACCGAAATACAAAAGGAGGGGCTGTATCCATTTTCATAAGGAATACTCACACCTCCAGGTTAGTAGCACAGTACGAGGGCTCAGAGACTATCCATGTGCAACTAACAGTGGGCAAAGCTGCTTTTCAGATCATAGCTTACTACAGATCTCCCACCTTCTCTCAGGACCCCCACTCAGCATTCCTAAGAACATTGGAAAATATGAAGGTCCTACCAAACACCATGATACTGGGTGATTTCAACTACCCAAACATTGACTGGGAAAACTACTCAAGTACAAACTCCTTTGGCCAATGCTTCCTAGAGTTTATAAACTCAAATGCCCTGGAACAACTGGTCACCATGTCCACAAGAGGCAAAAACATATTGGACCTGATCATCACCAACATGGGGGATCAGTGTTCCACACCAGACGTAAACCCCTCACTGGGAAGATCAGACCATAAACTTATCACACTGGACATCTACATCCCGACCCCACCCCCAGTCAAGGAAACCACTGTGAAAAACTTTTCAAGAGCAAACTTCACACTTCTCAAGACCGAAGTGGAAAGATTCAAAGCCCCCTTGCTAAAGGATAATGCTGCTCAAACCGCAGAATCCTTTACAAATGCATTCTATGAGCACCTACAGGAATGCAGGGATTGAGCATCCCAAGTAAAACCAAGACTCACTCCTCCAAAAAGAGGAAACCAGTCTGGTGGTCCCCGGCCATAAATATGCTATACAACAGAAAGAGGAAACTATGACATGATAGAGCAAAATCCCAAAAAGGAAAGGCATCCCTGATCAGTATTAGCAAGAAACTACAATCCCTCATAAAATCATCCAAGGCCAGTTTCAAAAGAAAAATTGCCAAAGACTCTAAAGATAATCACAAAGCCTTCTTTAGCTATGTCAAGAATCTAGATGGCAACTCTCAGATCTGCTCTGAGCTAGTGCAAAATGTCAAAAAATACACTGAACCAACTGACATTGCCAACATCCTGGCCAACAATTTCAGTGCAAATGTTACCCCCCCACCCCCAAAAGGGCCTGTGTCCATCCCAGAAGAATGTAGAGCCCCAGACATCACAGACACGCAGGTGAAAACAGCCCTCTCCAAAGCCAAAAACACAGCATTAATGGGAACAGATGGTATCCCAGGCTGCGTCTTACATGAGCTCCAAAATGAACTAAACCCTCACCTAAATTCACTGTTCAAACTCAGCCTTACCACAGGCTATGTACCCAAGGAATGGTGTACAACAACAGTTATCTCCTCCACAAAGGTGGTGCCACAACAGATCCTGGGAGCTATCGCCCTATAAGCCTGACTAGCCTGGTCTGCAAAGCTATGGAGCGCATTATCATCGAACTCATAAACAAAGACATTGGGAACCTCCAGACACTGGACCCTATCCAATTCGGCTTTGTTAAAGGCAGATCCTGCCTCCTAAACCTAGTTGACTTTTTTGAAACAGTTACCAAGGCCATAGATGAGGGAAAGGTAGTCCACACAGCCTACCTGGACCTTGCTAAGGCCTTCAACACCATTCCCCACTCTGGCATTATAGATAAGCTCACCAGCTTGAACATTAACCCCTATGTCACGAGATGGGTTGCCAACTGGCTCACGGATAGAAGTCACATGGTCAGAGTTGCAGGTGCCATGTCCGACTCTAAACCAGTTACAAGTGGCGTCCCACAGGGCTCAGTCCTGGGACCCCTCCTGTTCGGTATATACTTCCCTGAGGTACAGGCAAGCACGGGAGGACTATGGCTGACCAAGTTCACTGATGACTGCAAACTAGGGACCATAATCGACTCTCCGACTGACACAGACATTCTCCAGAGGGGTCTCACAGAGACAAATACCTGGTGTCAGAACCATGGCCTCAAGCTAAATGCCAAAAAGTGCATAGTCATCCCCTTTGGGAAAAACAAAGTGTCCATGAATTATCACATAGGTGGTAATCCACTAAGTACGGAAGATGTAGTTAGGGATCTGGGGACCCAGGTAGATAGCAACCTCTCCTTTGATAATCACATTGCCAAAGTGGTTAGAAAATCCTTCTATGTAGCCCACCTAATCACAAAAGGGTTCACATCTAGATCAAGAGAGGTCATTGTGCCCCTCTACTCATCACTCATTAGGCCCATAATAGAGTACAATGCCCCATTTGGCATGTACCTTACGCGACACCTGCAACAGCTGGAAAGACCACAGAAGTACCTCACCAAGAGGATCATGGGCCTCAAACAGATGTCCTATGCAGCTTGACTAAAGAAACTCCAGCTCTACTCGGTTGCTTACCGCCTGCTCAGAGGTGATCTCTGCCTGACGTACAAGGCCATATCCATCCTGGAATTAATGGACATGCTCCACCTCAAGTAAACCAAATCTCTTAGAGCCACATGCTCCAGTGAGTTAAACCTCAGCACAACAATAAACAGGACATGCTGGAGGGATAGATTCCTGTCCCAGAGACTTCCCTCGCTCTGGAATAGAATCCCAATTTATGTTAGGCAGAGCCCCTCACTGATTCTCTTCAAGAGAAATCTTGACGAGTGGATGGGAAATTGTAAATTTACCCCTGGGATCACTTCAATGGCCCTGCTAGACAGAGGCACAGGAAACTAATTTAAAAGGGAGGCAAAAGCCAATACATTCTGGCTAGGCTTATAAATGCCCTTGGGCAGATAGCCTAGTACCTACCTATGAACCTATGAACCTATGAACAAATCTAACATACACGAGTGTAGCTGAAAGCACTTTAGTGTTCCACCGACGCAGGGTCTCACCGTGCAGGGCAACGAGACAGGCTTGGGTTGATTGCAGGTTGGCCAAGACACAGGATGTAACTTTTGCTGTGGGAAACTAATGTAGCTTCTAAGGGTGCAAAGCTATTTAGGATATTTAGAAAAGTTGTATTGAATTAATTTATAATAGCATCTAAGGAGAGGATTTGTAAGATGTTCCAGCTAACAGATAGGGTAGTAATGAATATTTTTGGGTTAAACTTGGAAGGATTGCGTGCTGTTTTATAAACAGGCTATTTGAGTGGATGTGTGAGATGTCTGGTTGTATAGATTGGGAGATGGTCTCTGAGAGAGTCCAACATTGTACATGTGGTGGTGAAATTTCTAGGGTCTGTTACTAGGATCCTGTCTAATAAAGAATTTGATATCTTGCTATAATGCATGGGGCTATTAATTAGTTGTCTGAAACCGTATAAATTCATAAAGGTTATCTCCAACCAACTAATATTGATATCTCCTAGTTGTATTTTGTCTGGTGGCATTGTTATGGATATCTAATGTAGGATCTTCCAGCACAGCTGTATTATAACCAGAAGGAATGTAAAGGACAGTAATAAATAGTTGTTTATATGTGTTTATTTTCATGAAAGTAATAAGAAGCTCTGCTGAATTGAATTTTGGTATTGGCTAGTTGTAGAAGGAAATCTGGCAGTTATTGGGAAATATTATAGCAATATCACCACCTTTTCGCTTTATATGGTCACTACTGATGATATTACAGCAGAAGGTGTAATTTCAAAGCTGTTTATTCTGGATTTAAGCCAAGTTTCAGTTACACTGAGGATATCAGGCTTGTGTTGGGTAATCCAGGTATGCAGTTCAGTAAGTTTATTTCTTGAGCTACTATTATATATAGTGGCAAAAGTTAGGTTACCTGGGAGGGGTAGACCATTGTGTGGTTAGGGTAGTATGGAGAAGGGAATTGTCTTGATGTTGGTTGCGATAGGTGGGGCCAGGATTGGGGTAATTGTCTCCTCCTAGGGGGATTTTAGTATATTGGGATATTAATGATTCTTGTTTTTTGAAGAGCATTTTATCACTTAATTTTATTTTGAGTTGAGTTGAAATGGAGTTAATCTGTGTATATTGTGGATAAAGGTGAGGGGTATCATTAAATAGGTTTGTTGTTATGTGTGGAGAGCTCAGGGTGGTTAGGACAGAGTTAGATTGATGTTGAGAGCTATTACTGAATAATGGTAGGATGAGAGATGGCTCAATAGGAAGGGAGAAACAAGGATAAGCTGAAGAGTAGCATGGTTAAATACAGGGATATGTATTTTTGATGGCAGGTAGTGAAGAAGTAGGAAGCAATAAGTTACAGGGCTGTAGGATATTTAGTGGTGGTGGAGTCCAAAGGTGGTATAAGGTAGGTAGGAAGGAAGGAAATATTTTCTATGAAGGAAGAGAGCTAGTTGTCTCTGTATCTTCTATTATGTTTCTGAAATATAATAACTGAGGTGTTTGAAAGGATAGAGTATGTGGATGTAGTTAAGATAGGAAGTAGTGAGGGTTCATTTGGCAAAAGTACAAGTTGAAATGTAGAATAATAGATCAGTTGCAGCCTACTCTTCTGAACTGTATTTCCTTTAGGATAGATGCACAGAGGTATCTCTACCAATCCAGTGAAAACATAATGTCAAGTTAAACCTGTATGAAATACCACATGAACAAAGTTTGTAAAGGAAAGATAAAGCTTCTGGCATTCAATAAAAGATGTCCACATCATCATTATAAAAGTGATTTGAAACTGAAAAGTCTCTCAAACTTCCCATTAGGAAATGTAAGGTCAACTATGACTTTAAGTTTACAACTAATTTAAAAGACAACCATAAAACCTTCTTCGGGTATATTAGGAAGCTCAGAAGTAATCTACAGTTCTTTGCTAAACGTATCTCCAATGGTATTCACCACAAAAAGACCATGAACCACTGTGTCCACTGATTTCAAAGTTCAGTCGTTTAATACAAACGCTTTCACTTCAGTTATATAAAAACAGCAAACATATTCTCTTAGAGCCTCAGCCAAAATAAGCCTTTACAGAGTAAAGTCATTTGAAAACTACACCATTTTTATAGTTAAAAACTATCCACATCACTTGATTACTATTATACAATTAATAATCAATTGTTACCTTAAAGAAACATTGTCCATTAAAATAAAAATGAAAGATAAAATGTATGTATTTTAAATAAAACTTTTCCAGTTGCATTCTCTGTTCATTCCACACGGCTGCAATGTACTATATTTTAATATTAAAACAGACTCTTTCTTTCTTAATAAATATTTGATTGTATCCTCACTTGCAAAATTTAATTTAACTTGTTCCAATACTGTAACTCGCAAACCACTCAGACCTACCTGATGTAGTTCATTAAAATGTTCTGCTATGGGACTAATACTTTTATTATTTTTAACATCTCTTTTGTGTTCTTTCACTCTATCACCTAAACTTCTTTTACTTTCGTTATTGCATAAGTAACACCCACACTTCTACAATTAAAGCTGCCTTTTGTTTAAAATTTTAGACTATTAATATTATCAAAAGTTGTTGCTATATGTTCACAAATTGTACAATTACCACAGGGTTTGGTACCTTTAAACATTAGTTCTTTTGTCCTCTTTTCTAAAGGTCTTTTATATGTACTATGAACCAGAAAATCTTTAAGTTTCCATCCCCTTGGATAAGAAAATCTCAATTTTGTTTCTTTAAGGGAAAAAAAACTCTCTCTGAACTCTTTGCCAACAATCCTTCAATAACCTCTCCTGCTTAACAGAAAACAATGTATATTTGGATACATAGAAAACATATTTGTCAGGTGCATTTTGTATAGTAGTTCTTACATTTCTTTCTCCTTTTCTATTATTTACATTAATGTTTTCATTCTTAAATATTTTATTATAATTCTCTTGCAATATACACATATTATAATGTCTATTTTAGACATGTTAATTGCCTTAGCAACCTCCTTTTCACAGTCTTGTTTATCACTGCATAATCTATTAATTCTTAACATTTCCCCGTAGGGGATGGAAGACAAAGTATGAGGCGGGTGGCAACTAGAAGCGTGTAACATATAATTTAACTGATTACATTTTCTATATATATTAGTTTTGATGTTACCATCTTCTAAACCTTCTGTGGTTATGTCCAAATAATTTACTACACTTCCTTGTTGTAACCCATCCAATTTAATAGAATATTTATTGTTATTCAAAAATTCTATAAATTCTGATACTTCACTTTCTCCACCCTGACATAAAAAAATCAAATCATCTATGTATCTATAATATTTCTTTACATATTTCCTATAGAAGGGACTTTTAAAAATATGTGTATATTCCATCAACCCCATAAATAGGTTAGCGTACATGGGGGCAAACGCTGCCCCCATGGCTGTACCCTGTATTTGATGGTACAAAATGTTGTCAAATTCAAAGAAATTATGTTTTTAACAAAAAAAATAGTAATTCTTTTATATATTGTGTTTTTGGGCTATCCCCTAAAAAATAATCCAAAGCCTCAATTCCATGTATATGTTGTATACTAGTATAGAGACTAGTGATGTCTAAAACTAAAAAGTACATGTTGGACTCCCATTTAATTCCTTTAAATTTATCAAGGAAATCAGCTGAATCTTTTATATATGATGGTATTTTTGTCACTGTATCCAACAAGAAATGATACAAAAAACACCCTATATTATGTGTAAAATAGCCTCTAGCTGAAACTATGGGGCATCCTGGGGGATTAACCATATCTTTATGAATTTTTGGAACACAATAAAATTTAGCCATGACACTATTTTTACTAGAAAATGTATTTTCAACATCCTTTACTGAAAAATAATTCAAACGGTAACCTTTTTGTAATAATATATCATATTCTTTTTTAGCTTGTTCAAAAGCTTGAAAATTCACTCTTTTGTAAACTTTCTCATTTTTCAGATGCACCATGCACATATTCAAATAATCTTTGGATCTCATTACTACTAATTTTCCCCACTTTGTCTGAGGGTTTAAATATTAATTCATCATCATTACTCATATGTTGTAATTTGATCCATTCATTTTTAGACAGGTTGTATGTTAACTTGTTTCTCTTCATCTGATTTATTTCTCTTTCTAATAAAAAAATAAATGCATGAAAAACCTGCTGAATGTTTACATTCCTAAGTGGTGGTAAAAATATACTTCTAAACATTACTTTACTTGTATCTAATCTACTATACGCATTAGATTCCATTTCTGAATCACAAGAATAGAAACTATCTTCACTTGAAGTCATAGTTTCATTTGCGATTTCAACAACATTTGTAGCATTATTATGATAAAAATATTCCAACAAATGCATCTTATGTACTAGTTTAAACAAATCGCCCTTAAGCTCATGGAGCCTAGGTATTATTGTGGGAATAAATTTCAGACCTTTTTGTAAGATTAACATTTCAGTTTCATCAAAATCATAACCTGATAAATTGACAACATATGTATTACGTTCTTTTTGAAATGCAGGCACAGTTTGCAATACCTTATTAATGTGTCTATCTGCTCCGTTTGGTATAGGGACCATACCCTTGGTCCTTGTTATTGTCCTGTTCATACCAGGAGCATTTCTTGGTATCATGTCTACCCCCTGTATGTTCACGAAATGCTTTACGAAAATATTCTTCATCATTCGGTTTCGGCAACCTAGGAAACTGTTCATTCTCTTGGTTCCCCTCATCCATGGAAGACATAGCACTCTCGCCCGAATAGTAACTATTCAAATGCTGTGGTTGTGTATCATGTGTTTTTTGTAACCTCACTTTATGTCATTTAGGCTGATGATTGGTAGACAGAAGGAAAGCTCTTTTGTTGTCATAATCTCAGAGATCTCGTTGCAGGTTACTTTGCTTCCTATTAATAAGATCTTTTTCATAGGAAGATAAACGACCATTAATACTACCCACAAAAAGAGTCAAGAGCAACATTTGAGGATTCTTTAACTATGTCTAAACATAGGTTCTTAGTTTCTTTCTTTAACTTATTCCTTTTTATGTTATCTCTCTCTAGTAAATATTGACACCCAATCACTACTGCAGCGATGGGCAGCTGCTATCCATCTATCAGAATCAAGGCGGTCTTGTTCATCTGATAGATCAAAGGGAGTGGATGGGCTTTTAATTGCTCTCAGACCCCTGGGTGTGATATAAAGATACTGGAACAAGTTAAATTAAATTTTGCAAGTGAGGATACAATCAAATATTTATCAAGAAAGAAAGAGTCTGTTTTAATATTAAAATATAATACATTGCAGCTGCGTGGAATGAACAGAGAATGCAACTGGAAAAGTTTTATTTAAAATACATACATTTTGTCTTTAATTTTTATTTTAATGGACAATGTTTCTTTAAGGTAACAATTGATTATTAATTGTATAATAGTAATCAAGTGATGTGGATAGTTTTCACTATAAAAATGGTGTAGTTTTCAAATGAATCTACTCTGTAAAGGCTTATTTTGGCCGAGGCGCTAGGAGAATATATTCGCTGTTTTTATATAACTTTGAAATCAGTGGACACAGTGTTTCATGGTCTTTTTGTGGTGAATACCATTGGAGATTCGTTTCTGTGTGGTATAAATTATCTCCAATTAACTCCAATTATCTCCAATGGTATTTCCTTTTTTGATCCCAAGGAAATTGCTGATACTCTTGTGGACAACTTCATTCCATCAACCCCTCTGGCCCTCCATTCCTCCTTACCCTCATTCTTGAGATCAATTTGGACTAAATTATTTTTGGCACTTTCCAAAATTGAAGGCACTGCTTCCATGGGTTCTGACAATATCCCTGAACATCTGCTCCGTATCTGGTTCTCATGTCTCCATGGAGACAATCTGATAAAGAGCAATAAAAACAGAATACTTATTTCTTTTCTTTCTTTCTTTCATTGGCTAGCAGATAATATTTTCTGAAAGCATTCAAGTGTTTTCCCAATCTGGGACAGTAATAAAGGTAAGACAAAACCAGACAGCACGTAGTAGAAGCACAGGCTGTACCATGCATCTTAGCATGGATAACCTTCCATGTTATGTAGTCCTATCTCACCGTAATTCTTACTGGATGTGTTTGGTGCCAAACCTCAGCTCTGACTCAGCCCACTGCTAAAGCCTAAGAGCTTTTACTGGCTCGAGGCTATCCCCTATCCCATGGTGCACCAGAGCAATTTGCCAGATCTTGTTTTCCATGAAAGCTTTGAGGTTGGCTCGTTGGCTAAGTGGAATTTTTTGATATTTTTGCCTATATTTCTTCTTTCTTATTAATAGTTTTACCCTATTATCTAGAGTGATTGCATGAGTGTTAGCATCCCCTGCCCCTTTCTTTAAGGATTGTACGGCCCATTTAAGTTAGAGGGCCGTAGATGCTCATTTAAATTAGAGGGCCTTTCCTCTCTGTGTGCTAGTTTTCCTCTTTAGAAAAAAAACAAAAAAAAATATGTTGTCACTTTATAGTTGTACTATTATTATCATATTTGTTTCCTTTCCTGTCATAATAACAAAATGTCTAAGGATAAAGATAGAGATCACAAGGAACACCGCCCTTCTGGCTTTAAAAAGTGTGATAAGTGTTCTCAGAAAATGTTATTAACCGACAGTCACACCAGTTGTGTGTACTATCTTGGGGAGTCTCATTGGCAAGAACCCTACACTTTTTGTCATGTGTTCAGCACCAGAGTTCTTAATGAATGTAAAAGGAAACTTATTGATGAGGATCTGATGAGTAGTTCCTTCCAGGAACAGTTGGAACAAGGTCAGATGGTCTCTAAAAGTCACAAAACTAAATCTCCATTGGCTCCTGCTTTGGAACCGACAAAAAAATCAAAAGCGACGGAGCTGAAGAGTTCTGGTTCTGATTCTGCTTCTTTGGTCTCGGTGCCATCTGTTTCATCAGCTGTGACACAATCATCTGTGTCAAGACATTCACCAATCTTGGAACCAGTTAAACCAACATTTAGATCTCCTATGCTGGAAAGGAGGAGATCTCCATCTATCTCCACCCATTCATCCAGGACACTATCTGATGAGGATGTAGAGCGGGTGGTGAAGAGGTTGCTCTGTGACCCCGCGCTGGCAAAAATTTTAGCTTCTCTGGACCCAAAGGTTTTGGATCCATCCCATCCTCAGTCTACTGTTCCTCCTCTGACTGCCTCGCTTTCGGAGTCTAATGTTTTGGGTCATATAGTGCTGGAACCCTCAGTTCTGAAAACTCTTCCTGCTGCCTCAGAACTGATAACTCTAACTTCATTGGCTCAGTCTGGAGCCGAGGGGTCTGGGAGCCGACGCTCTCCGGTCGACTCCAGAAGGGATAGTCACCCTGTTTTTACTTCGGCTCCGACTCTCCCTCTCGGTGCTTCGGCTCACGTGAGCTCGGCTCCCATGTCCGCTTCAGAGCCTGCTCCTCCTGTTTGGAGTCAACCTTCTGTTTCCTCAGAGCAGAGGTCTTCTTCGGAGCAGGGTGGTAAGGCTTTTGAGGTGATAGAGAGAGCTTTGTCAAGTGCTAAAGTCCTGCCATTGGACCTGACATCCCTCCAGCAGCCGGTAGGAGCCTCTTCTCCCACACCTGCCCCTAAGCCTAGGGAACAAGATCCCCAAGGAGCCCCCATAGGAGGTGTTCCCTCTTGTGAAACCTCCCCAGATTACCCCACTGGAGAGGTCCCTAGGAAGAGAGTTTGTAAGATGAAGCATATTGACTCACCCGGGTCTGTCACTTCTGACACTGATTTTGATGAGTCAGAAGGGTCCCCAAGATCCCCCTCTGAGGATGTCTCTTTTGTGGACATCCTATAAATCCTTAGACAGAGGGGTGATTGGAAGATCTCTAACCCTATTGAGGATGAATCAGTGTATCTTGAGGCTTTTGGTTCCTGACCTTCCACCTCCTGGGTGACACTGCCATATGGCCAACTGTTAGGAGTCATATCTCGGAAAGCTTGCACCTCTCCGGACACAGTGGAGCCTGTCCCGAGGAGGCCTAATAAATTTATTACTGCTCCAGAAGACAAAACCTTTCTAACCAAGGGAGTACCTGTGGATGCTATGGTGGTAGCAGCAGCCACAAAGAAGGAGTTATCTAAGACATCCTCAAATATCCATCCTCTTAATAATGAATCCAGGATGATGGATAGGTAAGGAAAGCATACTTTTTCTTCAGCGGCTTTTACCTTACGGTCGCTGAACTAACTGACCCATTTTACTAGGCTACAAAGGGATCTCCTAAAGGAGTTGGAAGATACCCTTCAGGGTTCAGTAGCTTTGGGATCCATTGACAAGGTATTTTCGCAGCTCTCCACCCTTACCTCTATTGCTAACTCCTGCATGAGGCTGATTTCTTACGCAGCTGATCGAGCAAGTAGGGCGACCGCATCAGGGATCTCTCTTAGGAGACATTCCTGGATGCATCTATGCAATTTTACAGAGTCCTTCAAGTCTTCCTTCACCAATGTCCCCTTTGATGGTTCAACTTTTTTTGGAGCTCAGATAAAAGAGACTTTCACCAGTTGCGAGCAGGAACGGAAAACCTTATCTGCTGTCGGAGTCCGTTTCTCCCTTCCTTCCAGACCCTATCCCAAGGGTCAAACAGGAGGGAAAATGTGGTTCTATAAATCTTAAATAGGTTTCCCTCAAGCACAGGGTCAACCCTCCCCTAGAGGCAGAGAGGGAGGTTATAATGGAAGGCGCCACTCTCGCAGCAGAGGGGGTCTGCAACACCAGGGTGATAGAGATGCTTTCTCTGATTGACCCTTTCATCTCCCCTGAAGGGTTGCCTGACTGTCCATCTCTGGAGGCAGTCGGGGGTCATCTGTCACTGTACCCAAGTGCCTGGCTGCAACTTTCTCAAGATCAATGGGTACAAAATATAATTTCCAGAGGTTACCTCATTCCTTTTGTTTCCAATCCCCCTACAAATCGGTCTTTACCAGATGTATCACTCAATCAAATAGACTGTGCAACATTACAGGTTATCTCATTGCTTCAAAAAAGAGTCATCCAAGAAGTCCCCACAGAGCAAATAGGATCCAGAACTTACTCACAATTCTTTTTAGATCCAAAAAAGACCAGGGACTGGAGATCAATTCTAGATCTCAGCTAGCTGAATAAGTCTGTAAAAAAATCAAAGTTCCGTATGATCACTCTGCAGTCAATTTTTCTGTTTATCAGAAAAAGACAATTGGACGTGCTCCATAGATCTTCAGGATGCGTACTACCATATCAAAATGGACAGGCACTCCAGAAGACATCTACACTTTTGGCTGGGAGCCAGTCATTTTCAATTTCAAGCACTGCCCTTTGGCCTCACTACAGCCCCCAGAGTGTTCACCAAATGTATGGTGGTAGTCACGGCTCACCTGAGATGTCAGGGATTCTGGGTGTTTCCGTACTTAGCCAACTGGCTCCTCACTGCTACCACCAAGCACCAGGTAATCCAAGCCAGGGACGAGACTCTATCCTTGTGCGCCAGATTAGGAATTACAGTAAATCTAAAAAAATCCACTTAATCTCCATTGCAGTGTATTGTCTTCTTAGGCTCAGGAACCAAAAAATAACGAGCAGATAGTGGAAGCCATAAAAGTGTATATTAATTGAGTCAAGACATCAGTAGACAAAAATTACAAACTGGTTTTGGCTTAAAATTTATTAAGCTTTCCCCACTGATGAAGGCTTAGTGAATTTTAAGCCGAAACCGGTTTGTAATTTTTGTATACTGATGTCTTGACTAAATTAATGTACACTTTTATGGCTTCCACTATCTGCTGGTTATTTTTTGGTTCATGTTGGTATTTTGGGACCTTGCAGATGCCTTACTTGCAGGAATCCATTTTGGACTGGCTTCTTAGGCTCAGACCTAGACTCAACCACCATGACACCAAAACTGACACCATGAAGGATAAAATCTTTGCACAATTAAGTCAGACTCTTGCTGACCAAGACAAAGTACAGGCCAGGATAGTTCAAGTTCTAGGTACTATGGCATCCACCATTCTGTTAGTTCCCCTAGCCCGTCTACATATGAGAGTGCTTCAGTGGCTACTATTTGCCCAGGGGCAATGCAGGATCTACCCTTGGCCCACCAAATACACATTACAAACTCCTGTAAGAAGGATCTAACATGGTGGTTACATACAGATCAGCTTTATCTAGGTTGTTCCCTTGTTCTCCCTCAACAAAATGCAGTCTTGACCATGGACACTTCCTAGATAGGGTGGGGGTGGCATTATCTGGGAATGATGGTCCAAGGTATCTGGCAGAATCACGAGAACCAGTTGCACATAAATGTTCTGGAGATGAGAGCAGTGCTATATGTGTTGCAAGCACTTCACAGTTCTCTTCCCACTGGGACAATTGCAATTCAATCAGACAACATGTCTGTAGTGTGGTACATAAACAAGCAAGGGGGAACCAAGTCTTACCCACTTTGTCGAGAGGTACAAAGAGTATGGAAATGGGCAATGGACTCTCAATGTTTTCTGGTAGCAAAGCACATTCCAGGGAAGTCCAGTGTGATAGCAGACAAACTGAGTCGGCCAATTCTGATGCCTCATGAGTGGCCCCTGAAAACAAAAGTTGCAGAAGAGATTTTCCATAAATGGGGCCACCCTTGCTGCAATCTACTCACCACATACATGAACATCAAATACAGCAACTACTTTGCCCTCATTCCCCATCTGGGGATGTCACCCAGGGACGCTCTGGTCCACAATTGGCCTCCGGGACTTTTTTATGCTTTTCCACCCTTTCCCCTCATACCCAAAGTGATTCAGAAAGCAAAACTGTTGAAGAATACCCTGATCCTCATTGCTCCTTTCTGGCCTCACCAAGTCTGGTTCCCCTCCCTGTGGCCTCATCTCTTGGAGGAACCATGGATTCTGGAACCATCTCCAGACCTCCTAATTCACCAATCAGGACAGTTCCTTCCTACCATCCAAACCCTGAAATTGACAGCATGGCTGCTCCAGTTCTAAGAACAGCCAGGTGTATATCTCTTTCTCCTACTGTTAAACACATCTTCATTTCTTTCCACAAACCTTCCACCAGAAAATTATACTTCAGCAAATGGAAAAGGTTTTCCATTTGGGCGGAAAAACAAGGCATAGATCCCTACTCAGCTCCCATAGAGTCTATCCTGTCCTTCCTCACATCTATTTTTCAAGAAGGAGCTGCAACTGTTACCATTAGAGTTCAGTCGGTGGCCATCTCAAATTATCATTTTGGGAACATGGGAAATTCTATTATGTCCCACTCAAATCAAACCCTATCCAAATAGTTAACGGGACAAGACAGGGCTGTCCGCTTTCCCCATATCTTTTTAAACCTCTATTTAGAGGCCCTCCTCCTAAAATTAAGCCAAAAACATTTAATCATTCTATTTACACTTCCAAAGTCCAAGTTAAATACACAGCTTTCGCCGACGATCTTAAAGTCTGTTTTGAATTTCCCTCCGCAGACTTAGTAAAGATCCTAAGCTCCATTGACAAGTTCTCTCCAGTTTCAAACTAAGCCATGAATCCAAGTAAATCAAAAATATTCCCATTAAACCCTCTAAGCCACAAAGAGTTTTTCTTCCTAGAATCAAAGATTAAAGTAGATTACTCACTCAAATACCTGGGCATTACCTTTATTCACCCGTACAAGGAAATTATAAAAAAAAAAAACCTTTATAAAGTTTGGTCAAAAGTTATAGAAGACCTTGATAGATGGAAAAACTTAAACCTTTCCCTTCTCTCCAAGGCATCAATCATAAAAATGAATATTCTCCCTAAAATTTTATATCATTTCCATGCCGTCAACCAAATCATTCCAAACAGTTTTTTTTCCAAAATGAAAGCAACATTGGGCAAATTTATTCAGCACCCAAAAAGCACTAGAATTAGTTACACAAAGTTAACCCTGCCCAAAGAAAAGGGTGGTATAATCCTCCCTGACTTTCAGACATATTATCTTATTATCAATGCCAACCACATTATACTCCTAATCAGCTATGAACCCCCTTATACTTCTTGGCACCCCTATGGATAAAAATGTATCACCAACATCTAAGCTTCTCCAATATAAATCCAAGGGCTATATCTTTTCTTAATAACAAGACTCTAAGAGACTTCAAAATACATCCCACCATAGTCAATAATGTAGCATGTTTCCAAAAGCTCATAACTTCCTTAAACTTAAAGAACTCCATAATTATGGCTCAACCAATTCACATGAACCCTAATATCAGACTAAACAATAATATGTTAAACCTACATAGGTATCCAGTCATAAAAAATTGTATAGTCTGGGACTTTTACCAAATAAAAGATCAACCATTGAGTTCTATTTTTGATACTCTAGCAGCAAGTAAAAATACCGCTTAATTATTAAACAAATTCTATATTTAATAACTTTGAAGACATCAGAAATTAACGTAACTCTACAAGACTTTCATTTATATCAACAAATCATTTCCCTTCTACTACTGAGGACTAAAATGCTATCAAATACTTATAAACTAATTACTCAAATTAAATACCAAGACAAAATCCTATATTTAAACTACTGGATGAGTCAAAATAATAAGCTGACTAATGAACAAAAAATAGCAGCAATAGATATAACTATAAAACTAACTCCCTTTAAAAAATTAATTTACATTCAATTTATGATTAACAACAGCACATATCACACACCACTCTTTCTGAGCAAAATAAATGCTAATTCGTCACCTTTCTGTCCTACATGCTCCAATTCAATACCTGGCATTCTCCACATATTCTGGTCTTGCAAAAACATCTATAAACTTTGGTGCTCTTTCAGAGCAAAACTGGAGAAAACCCTCTCATGGGAAATGGCAATATTAAACATTTTCCCCAGTTCCTATACATATGAATCTAAACATATTATTGTAACACTGTGGGCAATACTAAAATCCTATATAGCCCTTAACTGGCTTGACAGATCCAAAACTTCTTGGGCAGAGTTCAAATCTATAGCTATCAAATATGTTTTGGCAAACAAACTAAGAACAGTAACTAGCAAGAAATTAACCTATTTTAAGAAATATTGGAAAAGACTTACAGAGGTCTTTAGCTAGATCTTCATTAAGTCAGCTAGAGCATTTTATTTTACTCCACTAGTCCCCACCAATACTAACTTTCCTACTAACTCGATATAGAGACCACAATTCAACTTTTTTACAAAAAATGTGCCAATACATTAGATATAGCAAACTGTCCTCTAGTACTTGGATATTTGTATCTACCACTATTATATGTAAAAATATTAACTTCTAAACTTTACTAGTATATCTTGCGTGAGTGACAACCCAGTGTAAATAATGTAAATAGTTGCTTTGATAGACATAGGTATATGATTATATTTTTCCTCTTATGAAAATAACAATGGTTAAAGTTATATTGTCTATATAAACGGTTAGTTGATTGATATTGAGTGTGAACTCTAAGTCATACTCAACATTACAAGTCATGCTTGTCTTTTATTAATGCTTATCACAATGAAAAAATAACTGTTTCTTTTTCTACTTGATTTTTGTTTATTTTTTAAATTATCAAGGTCAATCACCATGTATGCAGTGTAATCTGTATGCAACATATATTCTTTGAATCATATGTAACCCCATTGTTATTCTTACTTTCACCTTGTATTATAATGTTCATAGTAGTAAAAAGGAAAGTGAAATAAAAATTATATTTGAAAAAAAACTTAGTTCTGACCTCATTGATTTCTCCACCATTTGAACTGTCTTATTCATCCGACTTGAAATTGTTATCTTTGAAGATATTGTTCTTAGTAGCTATAACATCTGCTAGGAGGGTTTCAGAATTGCAAGTTCTGACCATTCGACCTCCATATATTATTTTCCATAAGAACAGCAGAGTTTCCCTAAGAACTAATCCTTCTTTCCTCCCTAAGGTATGCTCAGAACATAATCTAAACACAACTATTGAATTACCAGTATTTTTCCCCAATTATAGTAATAAATCAGAATACAGACTGCATCAATTAGATGTCTATAGAATTCTCTGTTTTTACCTGCACAGGACTAAAGGTTTTAGCAAATTGGATCAATTGTTTGTTTCCTTCTCAGAGAAAATCAAAGGCTTGCCCATTTCCAAAGTAACTCTGTCTAAATGGCTTTCAGACTGCATTTCATTTTCTTACAAAAGTGTTGGGAAACAATTACCTGCTAAGGTAAGAGGACATTCAACTAGAGCAGTATCAGCTTCGTATGCCTTCAAATCCAAACTTCCAATTGATACCATTTGTGCAGCAGCTACATGGGCAAGACCTCATACTTTTGTTACTCATTATAGATTAGAGTTGGCCTCCCGAGACAGGTCATCCTTTGGGTCCACTGTGCTAAAGAGTCTCTTTGCTTGAGACACCCAGGATAGAGGTGCTGGGGACGCTGTCCCATCCAGCAAGAATTACGATGAGATAGGACTACATAACATTAAGAAGTTATGTACTTACCATAACATTCTATGTTTGCAGTCCATCTCGCCTACATTCTTGCTTCCCACCCTCCTTCCCCCTTCCTGTATTTTGGAGGAACTGGTGGACTATCCATTATGCTGTCTGACCTTGTTATAGTTGTCTGTCCTTATGCCATGGATAGTAAAACAAAATCTTTTTGTTTATATGTACATCGTTATTGATAGTATAATCACTATTATGTATTTAGTTACTTTCTTGCAAACAAGATCTGGGGAATTGCTGTGGTGCACCATGGGATAGGGCATAGCCTTGAGGCAGTAAAAGCTCTCCAGCTTTAGTATCGGCCAAGTCTGAGCCGAGGTACGGCTCCAAACCCATCCAGCAAGAATGTAGGCAAGATGGACTACAAATGTGGAATGTTATGGAAAGTACATCGCTTCTTATTTTAGGTTAACCCAGGTTTGTGAGTGTAGCTGTCAGTCTGGGACAATTGTTTCTATTAGGAGGGTAAAACTTCAATATTTGAATATGTACAGTTTTCTGTGTTAGTATTAAATTAATAGGTTTTAGTGGGGTATTGGAGGTGTGTTTGTTTGTTTTTTTTCTTGTTTGAGGGCTTTCAATAAAACAAAAAGTTTTGTAAGATGTGACATACATACATACAAATATATCAAGCACGGGCATTAAAACCCTTCTAGCTTGCCAATATACCATAACATTTGTTCCCATAATGTGTCCAGGCTGTTCTTAAAAATATCTAAACTAGTACTTGCTTTAATGCAGTTTGGTAGTCTGTTCCATGCATCAGCCACTCTGTCTGAGTATAGAATCATCTCATTCCTGTAGAATCTTCTGCGTAGGTTGTCTGATGACTCTTTAGTATTTTTTGATAACCCCAAACATTCCCAGAGGTAGTTGCCTCTAAACGTCCTATATACTTGAATAAGATCTCCTCTTAGATATCTATAAGAGACACTGTACAAGTTCAGATATTTTAGTCATTCATAACAACTTAAATTTTCACATCCATGGATGCCCTTGGTATATTTCTGCTGTTCTCTTTCCAGTTTTCTTATAGGGTTTCCATATTGTTATTCCATGCTCAAGTTTGGATCGAATGTAACTAACAAACAATGACTTCATCATTTTTTGATTTCATTGTCATAGGCTCAAATGGATATGAAAAGAAACAGCTGTATAAAATATCAACCTGCCAAACATTAGTGCATGCATGTGACACATAAGCTGGAACTAGACACTTAATAAAAAGCTGTTACAAATAAAAGGTGGGAATAATAACTTTTTAACATAATGATGCTTTCTATATTACCTTCAATTGTAAGTGGTCTCACAGATATATACAAAAAAGAAAGTGTAGTGAAGTATGTTAGAAATGTAGATTGCAAATAGCTATGCTACAGGAGACAGACTTGGAAAGAAATGAACATGTGAATGTGATAAAGAGAGATTTTCAGGATGGCTATTCAGCAGAATACCTGAGCCAAAGGAAAAGAAGAGCACTTATATTAATTGAAAGAGAAGCTACAATAGTGATAGAAGATGATACAAAACATAATAATGGTAGATTTGTAGTACTAAGGTGCTACTGGCAAGGAAGGAGGATTACATTGGCATGTCTTTACATTCTAAAACTGATATAATGGAGCTTAAGAAAATTCTGGGAGAAATAATCAGCTTTCTGCAGGAAATCTTACTTATAAGTGGGGGCTGGAGTTTGATTTGCAGCAGTGATGATGTATATGGAGGACCCAGAAGGGAAAATATAAAAAGAAAGGTAACTTTTTGAAGAAATTTATGAAAATATTTGATATGGAAGATGTGAATTCAGTAGTAGGAGTTCGGAGTGAATTTTCATATTATTCCCAAAGATGCAAACTAGACTAGAAAGAACATATATTTCACAGGAACATGTGCATTTCATTGAAAGTTTTGATACACATCCAAAAACTATTTCAAATCACACACCAATGACTAAAATAAAAAAAACAGGTTAATGAAATAAAACTGAGACACTGACGCTTTACCACATATCTGTTGAAAAGAGATGAATTTAAAGAATGGGTAGTGGAAATTATTTGTGTCATTAGAGAATATAGAAATTTCTTCTGAAAATATAGCTAGGAAGCAGGATAAAATTAAAGTGAAGTTTAAAAATAGGGTGGAAATAAGAGAGAGATGCGGTTAAGAAGTAACAAGAATTATTTAGAAGGCCTGACAAAGGTTAAAGTATTGCAGAATAAGGGAAATCTCACAGAACAAGAAGAGGAGCAACTACAGAATGCTAAACAGAAAATAAGGGGTTACCTCGATAATATGCATGAGTTTAGAAATTTTGCTTTTAAGCAACTGTTTTAAGATAATAATTCCAAAGCACAAAAACTTTTAGCACAACAACTCAGACAATAGAAAGTAGAAAAGGTTGTCACCAAGCTTACGGAGCCTATAACAAGGAAGATAACAAAAGATCCTGTAGAAGTACTAGAAATATTTTGAAAATTTTACGAACATCTGCATAAAGCAGAGCAATATGGAAATCAAGAAAAGGTACAAATGGAAATGTTTATGGAAGAATCAAATATGCCAAGGTTAGAGGTAGAGGAGGCTCAATTACTATCAGTTAGGATAGTAGTAGATGAGAAAAAAATGGTGATGTATAACCAATTCACAGAGAAAGTCCCCAGGAAAAGATGGTGTTCCTGTGGACGTTTGTAAGCTAGGAGGCAAAAGGCTGATAAAGATCTGGAAGGTTTTGTTTAACAGTATTTTAAGAGAGGCAGAAGCACCAACTCCTGGAAGAAAGTGGTGGTGGCTGTAATATCTAAAGAGGGTAAAGACCCATCAGATCCAGCTTTATACAGTCCCATATCAATACTAAACCATGATTATAAAGTGTTTATATCTATAGTAGCGAAATGAATTGCAAAGGTGATGCCAAAATTGATAGATATGGATCAATGTGGTTTTGTGGAGGGAAGGCAAACATTTGACATTAACAGAACATGGATAATCAAGAGGGAAGCAGAATGTAAGAAAATGCCTCTATTGTTGGTAGGTCTTGATGCAGAGAAAGCAACTGACAGAATAAAGCTGAGAGTGTATCAGCAGAGCAACGGAAGCATTTGCATTCCCTTATAAAAATTATAAGGTTGATTAGGAATATATATGAGGGATCGGAGGCGAACATTAAAATGGGTGGGCTCCTCTATGATAATTTCTGTTTGAGCAGAGGAATCAGGCATGGGGGTCCTCTTTCCCCTTTGTTATTTGCATTATATTTAGAACCACTGGCAAAGAAAATAAGGGACTGAGAAATTCAAGGATATAATTGGTATAGCAGTCAAGAAAAGTTGGCTCTATTTGGATATGATATTATTTCATACCTGATAGAATTAGAAAAAGACATTTCAGTGTTGTACAACATTTTGAGACAGTTTCACATCTTTTCTGGACACAAAATTAATGAAGCTGAAACAAAGGCAATAGCTGTAAATTATGTACCCACACACAAATTGATTCAGCAATATCCATATTTATGGGGATGTGATAAAATGAAGTACTTAGGTTCATAGGTTCATAGGTATGTACTAGGCTAATGGCCCTGGAGCCTTGTCTAGCCCATAGAAGTGCCTTGGCATTGTGCCACCCAACGTTAGTTCCCAGTGCCTCTATCAAGTAGAGCCACTGGAGTGATCCCCGGGGTTAACGCTCTATTACCCATCCACTCATCAAGATTTCTCTTAAAGAGGGACAGCAAGGTGCTCTGCTTAACATGTATGGGAAGTCTATTCCAGAGCATGGACAGTCTCTAGTTGAGGAACCTGTCCCTCCAGCATGTTCTGTTGATTGTGGTAATGAGATTGAGGTTTCTGGAGTGTGTGGTGCGGAGGGATTGGGATTTCTTTAGATGTAGCCTTTCTAACAGAGCTGGGTAAGACATGGCTTTGTAAGTCAAGCAGAGGTTGTCTCTAAGTAGGCGATATGAGACAGAGAATAGCTGGAGTTTTTTGAGTCTGTCCATTAGGACATGTGTTTAAGGCCTAGGATCCTCTTCGTAAGGTACTTCTGTGGCTTCTCCAGCTGTTGCAGGTGTCTAGTGAGGTACATGCTAAATGGGGCATTATACTCGATGATTAAGTTAATGAGGGAAGAGGAGAGAGAGATGATGACCTCTTTCTTCCTGGATGCAAAACCCTTGGTAATGAGATGTGCGACATAGAAGGACTTTCTGACCACAGTGGCAATGTGGTGGTCAAAGGAGAGGTTGCTGTCAACCTGCATCCCCAGATCTCTTATAATGCCTTCAGTGTTCAGTGGGTTCCCATCGATGTGGTAGTTAGTGGGAACTGAGTTTTTACCAAAGGGGATGACGACACATTTTTTGGCATTAAACTTAAGGCCATAGTTTTGACACCAGTCATTGATCTCAGTGAGGCCTTTCTGTAGGATGTCTGCATCATTTGGGGAGTTAATAATGGCTCCCAGCTTGCAGACATCTGTGAACTTGGTCAGCCAGAGTTCCTTTGTGTTGGCCTGGACTTCTGAGAAGTAGATGCTGAACAGGAGAGGACCCAGGACCGATCCCTGTGGGACTCCACTCTTGACTGATCAGCAGTCTGACTTGGAGTTTGCTACTTTCACACTGTGTGTTCTATCTGTGAGCCAATTTGCAACCCACCTAGTGATATAGGGGTTGATGCCTAGTTTGGTGAGTTTATCAATAATTCCCGAGTGAGGAATGGTATCAAAGGCCTTGGCCAGATCGAGGTAGGCTGTATATACTGCCTTACATTCATCCACAGTCCTGGTGACTGACTCAAAGAAGTCAACCAGGTTGAGCAGGCATGATCTCCCTTTCACAAAGCCAAACTGCATGGGCTCCAGAGTTTGGAGATTTCCTGTATCTTTGTTAATCAGGTCCATGATGATGCGCTCCATAGCTTTATATATCAGACTTGTCAGGCTAATGGGGTGATAATTCCCAGGGTTTGTAGTTGCTCCCCCTTTATGGAGGGACAAAGCCTGAGGTGAAGCTGTGACTGAACAAGGCACACAGATGTGGTGCCAGTTTGCTTTGTAGTTCATGTAGAACACAGCCAGGGATATTATCGGGAGTATGGAGTAAAAATGATTCTGGTATGGCAACTAAGAATATGTGGGAAGAAACTAAAAAGATTATACAAAAACTGTGAAATTAGAAGCTCTGTTTTATGGATATGGATAGCAAGATACACACAGTTAAATGTTTTTAGCCCCTTTAGTTTTATACACAGGTCAGTCATATTTTTATCAACCAGAGAAGAAGTTATGGAGAGCAATTAATAAAGAGCTTAAGGATTTTATCTGGGAGGGGAAGACAGAAAGAGTCAAGTGGGATAAACTGATACTTCCAATAGAACAAGATGGTCTAGGATTACCCAATTTGAAAGGATATTTCAGAGCTACACAATTAAGGCTCCTATAAGTAGCACAAGCAGAAACCTATAAGTCAGAGTGGAAAAGGAGGATGACAAAACAGGAGGAAAGAGTCAGAAGAAAGCTCAAGAAATAAGGAGAGACAGGGATTTTGAATTCAGATCCTTAAGAAGAATAACAATAACCATACAGAATATTATATTCATAAAGTAGCAGAAAGTATTATAAGAACTAAGCCAACACTGGAATGGGGAATGGAGATTCTGCTGATAGTGATGACTACAATTAGAGATACAGACAATAGGCAAGAAGGGGCTGGAAATTATTGGAGAAAACTGGCAAAAAAAAACAATGTATTGCGAACAAATAATTACAGAGGGAAAGGTAATAGAATGGGAAGAGGCCAAGAATTTATTTGGATTGCAGTCTAGAGATTGTCTTCACTATCAAGGACTGATATCAGAGTATAGGCAAAGAGAAAGAATAGGGGATCCTAACTGAAAGACCAGCACTGGTAGAGTTTTTAGTAGACTCTAGAATAGAAGCTGCTTTTAAAAAAAGAATAATTAGTAGACCATATTAAATATTACATGATAACTATAAGACTCAATTAGGGGAGATTAGAAAGGATTGAGAAGAGAGACTGCACAAGCAATTCACAAAGAAACAATAGGAGGATATATGTATGTCTCCCAAATATGCAATACAGTCTAGAAGATTTAGGATCTTTGCGTGGAAGTATTCACAGTTATTTTTATACCCCAAGTAGACTCCAAAGAATATTTCCTCAGGTAGATAGCAGGTAGATGGAGGTAAAGAAAGAGATAACTGGGAACATATTTTCTGGGAGTGTAATGAGCTGGCAGACTTTAAAAAATCCCTGCAGACTGCTCTATCAAGAATATTGGGTGAGCAAACTGGTTTGACTAAGGAAATTATTTTTTGAGCTATGATACAGAATCAGAATTTCCTAGACATAGTAAGGCCTTGCTGAGTCAAATTATGACAGCTGCCAAAAAAGCAGTTACCAGGAAATGGAAACGAAAGTCTAAACCAACTGTACTAGCAGTAGTGAATATAGTAACAGAGATAAAACAACTGGAAATGGGATCTTTAGAAAAGGATATAAGCAAATTATGTAGAAAAAAATGGAAATTGTGGGAAGAATACATACAGAGGAGGAATGAGGTTTAAAATAAGGCAGGATTTGAATGAGCTATGTAATGTTTGACTGACCGTAACTGGACAGATTATAAGTGATGTATAAGGTTTGCAATTAAAATTATGTCAATATGGTTTGTTTTCATTTATATAAATATATGATCATTTAATAAAGATGTTTCTTGTTTAAAAAAAATTTCCCTGAATGTCTGCTGAGAAGTGCAAAGCCCCACCTAGCAAACTCCCTCCATCAACTCTTCCACTTGAGTCTCACCACGGTTACGTCCCAGAGGTGTGGAGAATAAAAGTTGTGGAACTCTTGCATAATGATGGTTCCTTTACTGATGCAGTAAATTACATGCCTATTAGTCTCGCTAGTATTATGTGCAATGCTATGGAGCATAGCATAGCTAAACTAATAAACAGTAATGGAGATTAACTTATATCCCTGGATACATACCGGTTCAGCTTTGTAAACTGCAGATCATGCCTGCTCAACCTGGATGACTTATTTATTTATTGGTATTTGATTACCGGAAAAGTCCTACTAGGTAGAAGCCTATTTTCAATGGAGGCCCATGGAGAAAACTTCCAAATTATTACAAAACATTTTAAGAACAATAATTTTACAGTCTTCAAAAATAAAACAAAACATCTGCAGTTTAAATAATAGAAAACATTGGTAAAGAGTCTATACAAGGTATATGACAATCATTTAATATTAAGAGACATTTTACACAGTTTGTAGAGAAATTAAAGGTAAGTTAGTCTCATAGAAATAGGAATGCAATATGAAGTGAGGAAAAAATAGGCTTATGGTATATTCAGAGAGAAAGTCAGGGAAGAAAATTTGATAGTAGTAAGGAAGTAAGTGAAGAAAGGAGAGTAAAGAGGTATAAGGAATGTGAAGGTACTTGCTCAATTTAGGGATATATATTTATCCTGGTTTTGACCAAGAACAGAGCCAGATTTTAGCTAGGAAGTTTTTCAGAGTGGTTTAGAATGATAGGAGGGAGAGTATAGACCTGAATGATACTGGTAAGGAATTCCAGGCCTTAGTAATCTTGTACAAGTACAGATAATGCCCAGGAGATTTTCTAGGTTTGTGGACAGGAGATTTTGGTCACTGGATCACAGTGACTGACTGGGAACACAGTTGAGTAGAATGTTTTTTAGTGCTGGACAGGCAGATGGATGCTGGATAAGTTTACAGGTGTTAAGAAGCTGTGTATATGTTAGTTGATATAGCAGCTATAACCAATTTAGGCTTTTCAGTGCTCTACCATGGTGGGTTCTGAAAGGGGTATGTGCTGCAGATTTAGCAACTTTGTTATAGCATTGTTCAAGTTTTAATTTTTGTGATGCCTGGAAGTTAGTAAGGATGGAGGCACCATAAAGAAGAGTGGGAAGGAGATAAGTAGTGGCAAGTGTAGTTTCAGTTGCATCTGTGAGAAAGGTTTTGGCTCTGTGGAACTTTCCTAGTTTTTGATGAGATTTTCTTATGCAAATTTATATATGCAGGTCAAATGTAAGATTATCATCCACTATCACCCCTAACAGTTTGATATGAGAAATTACTTTAATGGTTACATTATCATGAGAGAGGGCTTTACATTTTCTTTTCTCATGAGAGAGGGATTTGGAGGAAAAGTAGTAGTTTGGTCTTTTTTGCTTTGAGCATGAGTTGTGAGTTATGAAGCCATGTTTCAGTTAATAACCAAGAGCAATCACTTTAGAGCCAGAACAAGGCAAATAACAGAGATGCAAAAAAAAAATAGGTTATATGTCATTTCCTGAGAATAAATAACTGGCATATGTTGTGCAGCCTACTGGTCAAGCAAAAAAGGACAGTGGCCAACTTAGTAAGAGGTCCTTAGTGTGTACAGATAATTTCACAGAGACTTTCAATAACAGAGCAGCATGTATTTAGCTGATTAAAGTTAATACTCAGCAAGGTTCTTCATGATAAATATGCTTACATTAAACAATGACAAAATTCTCAGTAAACTTGTAGGTGAGGGGCCTTTTGGCAGAGCTCCTGTAGTACCAAGGTCAGATGTAGTGACCGCAGGCTCTGAAATGAAAGAAAGAAAAAACTCTACTAAACTGTAAAATTATATTGAGGCAATAAAGTTAGGACTTATTATACATAAAAAGAGTTGGAGGAAGGACTGCAGTAAGTCAGAGCAAGAGAAAACAGGGAAAATATGAATGATGGTAAGAAAGCATAGGAATGTAAGCTCAAAGTAGTTTTAGCAGGATGTACACTGATAGAGAACCACAGTAATGCAGTGTAAATATACAGCTGTACTGAGCAAATTATCAGAATATGGCAGTACACTGATAAGCACAATATAAAACCATCAGTTAGAGAGCATTCATGGGATTAACCAGCACATCAAGACACTGTAATAAATATATATATATATATATATATATATATATATATATATATATATATATATATATATATCATTACATTGTTTAATAGCTTGCAGTTACTACATCTGACCTTAATACTGCAGGAGCACATTATGAACACATTCTTTGAAGGGGTTATTGAAGCCATGGGGATTAAATCCACACCGCTTATCTGGACCTTGCTAAGGTTTTTGACACTATCCCCCATACTGGGATTATTGATAAACTCTCCTGATGCAATATTAATCCATACATAGTTCACTGGATTGGTAATTAGCTGTCTGACCAAATCCATGCCATTAAGGGAGGGGATATTTACACTAAACAGATAAATATCACCAGTGGTGTCCCGAGGTGCTCTGTCCTGGGCCCCTTGCTCCTTGGTATATATTTCTTTGGCACAAAAGCTGATAGCAAGGGACTGTGGTTAACCATGTTTGCTGATGACTGCACACTGGGGTCAATTATCAAATCCCATTCTGATACTCTGATACTTTGGTCCAGCAAAGGCAGGACCAAACAAATGTTTGGTGTATTAATCATGAAATTACTTTCAACACCAATAAATGCTGTATAGTTTTCTTTGGTATATCTAGGATCACAACCACTTACCATATAGATACCATTCCACTTAAATTTAACACAGTTATCAGGATCCTAACAGACTCTTATTTGACTAATACGTCTGTGGTGGTTAGAAATTCCTTCTACCTTGCACAACTTATCCTTTGTGATATCTCTTCAAGGTCCAGAGAAGTTATAGTTCCACCTTATTCATCCCTTGTTAAGCCCATCATTGAATGTAATGCACCTTTTGTCACGTACCGTGCTAAGCACTTAAAATATTTTACGAGACCTCAATGTCTCCTCGCAAAACAAAAAAAGACAGGTCTCAGTACCCTTAGCTATCCCGTTAGACTAAAAGCTCTGTCCTTGTACTTGGTGTCAAACAAACTCCTGACAGGTGATCTGTGCTTAGGCTTCCATGCTATGAAAGACCCAACACTTTCTGAACTGCTTTACCTACATAGAACCAGTGGTAAAGCAAATACCTGATGTTCTTAATAGATCATGTTGCAGTAGTTGTAAGTCTATGGGACATAACCTGCCAAGGATCAGCTGTATGACCAGTCTACAAGCTTTTTCCTTGCACCTTTAGCATGAGAGTATATGCTGGTATAAGAAGGGCATACGGGCATGCCAAAAATCAGAACTTTGTTGCCATAAGTATATTTAAGCAATTAACTCAGCATTATGAATTTTGCCAGTTGGCTTCAGCTATAATTTCAAACAAATAAGTATCTCTTTTGGGGAGCTTTCCTTTTTATGTAGAAAGCCTTTCTTTAAAAATGTGCTTGTCTGTCAGAAATGTAAACATCTGTGTGGTAAACAGATTCTCTGTAAGGCTGCTTATTTATCTTGTGTTTTCCTTCTAGGGGATCAATACAATACAAGGTCCTGTGAAATTTGCCTGTCTTTTATTCTCAAAACCTTAAAGAGCAAGTGAAAATCTAAAAGTTTTTCTAGAAGACAAGTACCTTAAACAGCTGGTATGAGGTGATAGCAAATGAAGCATTTTCAGTGGACCTCTTCACTAAGATGAAAATAAAAAAAGTTGTTAATGAGATGTCCGAAGAATGTCAGACCTCACCCGCTTTTTCTGTAATCTGGGTCTCCACTAAGGCTCTTTAGAGCCTTCACACTGTCAGTCTGATTCTCCAGAACTCTCTGGCACATTCTCTCAGTAAGCCACTAAGGCACTTCTGAGTAGACCAATGGCATGTTTTGCTGAGAAGAGAAAACCTAGAATTATTATCTGTAAGGGTCAGGGAGGTATTCACCAAGCTTTGGTGAGAGAGGGCATTGCTGGATCTTTAATGGAGGTTATGCCTTTGGATGCTACCCTTAAAACCTTAAGGTTCGAGAGTCCTAAAAAGAGAATTCAAACACAAAACATTTGGATCCACCATCTATCCTTTCAATGCAAAAAGCTTCTCAGGAAGACTGATGTAATTTTGCATAAAGCCCCTTTAAGGCAATTCAGTATCTTCAGCCTTCTCTTTCAGTTTTTACAACAGTTAAGACAGAAAACGATCCCCCTCTTCCACCAAGGAAGAGGCTCTTTCTGATTCAGAAGCTAAAGGTTTGGACTGTGCTCTACAATTATCCTTTCCTACTCATTATGAGTTTAAAACAGCAGACACCCCCTCATCAGGCTACCCCATTAAACATTTTCCTTTGGGGACACAATCTGAAAAGGAGTAAAGCTTTCAAATGATGGGGTAATGAGATGCCAGAATCTCAGAAGAGAGATTATGAATGGCAGAGTATGGTTTAACCTAATCCAATAAATATTTACTCATTTTTGGGAGCTGTAGAGGATGCATTTGCTTTGCCTTTGTTTCTCCAGACTCTTAACTCTCTGCCTCTAAGAAACCTGACAGAGTTTACAGGGTGCCTGACACACATTCACGTCTGTATAGAAACCCTGTGTCAGATACTTCTATTATTTCTATTCTTCTAAGACCTTTTATGCATCTAACCATGATACAAATGAGAAAGATAGATGTTCTTTTGAAGATTTGAAAAAATGGTGTGTACATCTGCTACTCTGGCATTTGGTGCAATTAATTGCCAGACTCACATGCCCAAGTATCCTCTATTTATTGTTTCTAATATGCGGCCTTCCTTAGCTTCCCTACCAAACTCTGTCATTAAGTCCTCCATGTTAGAAATGTAAAACCCTGCCTCATAGGTCACTAAGCATTCTATTAAATACTCTTACAATGTAGTGGATGCTGTGTCCAGGGCTGCTAATGGAATGTGCAGCAATCCATAGATTAGACTCCAAACATTCACTTATAATAAGGAAGCTCAGTTGTTTAAATCCTTAATGAGTTGTTTTGCATGTGAAACATCAACAGTTTATGAACCCCAGAAAAACTCAATATTGTTGTGTGATGGCTGAATATTTCCTATTTCTGTTTATCCTTTAGCTCTGTCAAGATATGACAAGACAGAGTAAGACTGTTTACTACCTCAGTTTAGTACTAATTTTGTGGTATGGTCTTAAACGCTATGAAATATTTTTTTCTGGTTCTAATCAGCAGAACATAATGCAGGAGATGACAAATTCTTGAAAGTATGTGAAATACATGATAGCAGATTTCTGTTGTGATTACAACATGCCTATTTCCTGACAAGAAGCCTTTAGTTGAATACTAAGAAACTAGTGGTCTTAAAACTTCGTTGATGAGCTCAGTCACAATAATTTCCAAAAATCATAAAACCCAGGTAGTGTTCCAAAGCTACAAGCCTTTATTCATCACAGACAAGTAAATATTTTAACAATGTTGAATATATCAGCTTTTATATACTTAAAAGTAGGTGTGGAAAATGTATGTATCGTTTAATTTTAAACCAACCTATTCAAGGCAAACTACAAACAGCGCTGTAAAAGTGCATTTTAGAACAAGTACCCCCCACACACCCACACACACACGCGCGCACACACACACACACACACACACACACACACACACACACACACACACACACACACACACACTACTGATTAGATCAAACTAAATCCTAGTTAAGGAAACACTATCTATCTGCAGCCCACATTCCAAAATCAGGTATTAAGCGAAACATAAAATGCACATAACTAAAATCACTTTCAGCTACCTAATCCAATAAGACCTTCATAAGGTCTGTGACAAGAAACAAAACTCAAGAAAAATTACATAGCTATCTAACCATAAACATAATCTAACTAGAACACTATAAATATGAAAATACATCTGTCGAATAATATCATCTAGTAAATATCCATCCATGTGTATTACTTTGCATAAACAACTAAGTAATTAACAGCTCAGAAAAAAAAATGTCAGTGCTTTGCAAAAAAGCTGTCATGACAGTTTTCATGTTAACAGCATCAAAGCATGTTTCTGGAATGAAAACTAGTAGAAAAACCATACAACAATACAGAGAACAGTGGATGAAGTAATCTCGTAATGTATAAAAGTGTGCATGAGTATCCACCAGTATGGTAAATGGAAGAATTATACCAATACTACATGGTAATAGCGGCATGAAAAAATGTGTCTTGAATTTACCGTTTAAATCTCTGGTTGTTGTTATTCTTCTTTTGGCTTTTCCCAGTTAGGGGTCTGTTTTAATCTCTGGTGTGATGCAATAAATCTAAGCGAAGCAGAATTGAGGCTAAAGTAACTAAGCATTTATACATTTATACACATTCTACACATAATTTTTATTATTATTTAGTATATTTTAGTGCTAAAAATATTTCCTCAAAAAATTCCCTAAAAAACCAGTGGCAGTTTATGTAAATTCAATACACTCTTAATAGGGCAATGATAGTTAAGTCCTGGTTTTCTGAATGCATTTAATTTCAACTGCCAGCATAATTCTACTAGTTTTCATTGTATAGACATGTTTTCGGGCTGTAAACATGAAAACTGTCATGACAATTTTTTGCAAAGCACTGACATTTTTTTCTGAGCTGTTAATTCCTTATTTTTTATGCACACTAATACATATGGGTGGATATTTACTAGATAATATTATTAGACAGATGTATTTTTAAATTGATAGTGCTCTAGTTAGATTATGTTTATGGTTAGATAGCTCTGTTTTTCTTTTTGATTTTTGTTTCTTGTCACAGGCCTGATGGAGGCGTATCGCATTAGGTAGCCAAAAGTGATTTTAGTTAAAAAGTCGTTTTATGTGTATTTTATGCTTTTCTTAATACCTGATTTTGGAAAGTGTGTTGCAAATAGATAGGCAGTGGTTTCCTTAACTAGGAATTAGTTTGATCTAATCAGTAGTAGTGTGTGGGGGTGGGTACTTGTTCTAAAATGCACTTTTACAGCCCTGTTTATAGTGTTTGCCTTGAATAGGCTAGTTTAAAATTAAATAATATGTAGATTTTCCACACCTACTTTTAAGCATACAAAAGCTGATATGTTCAACATTGCTAAAATATTTCTGATTTTTTTGTTACTGAGGATCGCTTGCCTGTGATGAATAAAGGCTTGTTGCTTTGGAATACTACCTGGGTTTCATAATTTTTGGAAATTATTGTGACTCAGCCCATCAACGAAGTTTTAAGACAACTAGTTTCTTTTTTTTATTTTTTTCCTCAACACTTGTGGTGGTGAAGTTGGAACTAGACAGATTCCTGTACTTGTTCATATTTTATTTTTTCATATTTTATTTTTTAGTTGAATACTCTGTCATAAATCTTAACACAAAAGAGCATTTGACTAAATGAAACAACTGCTAGCATGGAAAGACTTTATATGCGTGAGTTTAATTTAAAGCCTTTGTTTTTTTTATCTTGACAGTACACCTGTGACCCATGGCTGCTATGTTTAACCAAATGGCTAAGTTTTATATCACCCAACAAAGTGTAGAGAAAATAAGTATTAAATCAGGTATAAGTTATAGTGTGAGAAACTTTTTTATCCCCTTTACACATTTCTGTCTTCCCAAAATCACTTGTTTATTAAAGGAGTCATTCTGCATTAGCATAGCAAGCCAGTATTCATTTTAGGATTAAGTCTTCTACGTGACATAAAACTTTTTCCAAGCTATAACACTGAGTTAAAATGAAGTTCAAAATTATTCAGTATAACTGATTTACAAGTCAGTGGTGATCAACTATCCAACATGGTGAGTAAAAGTTTAGAAACAATGTAAGCTCATTTGGAAAGCACTGATTCTGTAAATAAGTGATTTACAAATTAAAATAATTTTACCATATCTCCATTCTTATATTTTATGAGTTTCTGGCTCACATGACATATTGATAAATCTGTAATTAAATAAGTAGTAGGTCACACCATTTTTCTCATGTTACTGTGTCCCATATATGTGCTCACATTTTTGTAGCATCCAGTAGAATTTCCAAAACCAGGCTACATCATAGCATGCAGGTAGGATGCTGGTGAATCCTACATTTTGCAGCCTGTTCTACATAGTATCATAGGTTCATAGGAGATTATTTGGCTAACATCTCAAAAGCCCTTACAAACCTAGCCAGATTTACCCAGATTTTACCCAATTTTTATCCCTAGGAAAAAGATAACAAGGGTCAGCAAGCGAGGTTTTGACAATTTTTACATACTGCCTCTGTCCATAAGGGACAGGGGTGCCACCCCAGAAGTGAATTTGTGATTTCTCATCCACAGGTCCAGATTGCACTTGAAGATGGTCAAGGAAGGGCTCTGCTCCATGTGAACAGGAAGCCTATTTCAGAGGAGGGTCAATCTCTAGGACACATATCTGTTTCTCTAACATGATCTAGCTGTGTCAAGAGATCAAGTTTAGATCTTTGGAATGGGTAACCCTCATGCAGTTAGTTTTGCAAATATGCAACATTTCCATCAGGTCTGGGTAAGAGACTGCCTTGTAGGTCATGCACAGATCATCCATCAGTAATCTGTAGTAAAATGAATACAGTGATAGAGCTTTTAGTTGGTCTGCATATGAATTGTTAGTTATACCCTCTATTTTGTGGGTGAGAAACCTTTGAGGACACTCCAACTATTTTAGGTGCTAGGCAGGGTACATGCCAAAGGATACATTGTACTTGATTATTTCTTTGATGAGTGCCATGTACAGTGGTACCATGGCATCCTTAGTTCTGCATACCATGCCCTTACTTATAAGCTGAGCCACACAGAAGGATTTCCTCACCAGCATAAACACAGATTATAATCTATCTGAGTACCTAGATCTCTCACCACAGCGTACCTCTTAGGGGGGGTGTTATCAATGTTGCAATTTGCAGGGGTATTTGATTTCCCAAAGGGTATTATTATGCACTACTTCACATTTAGTTTGAAGCCATGGTTCTGACACCAATCATTAGTCTGTATCAGACCATTCTGTAGGATATCAACATCATTTGTGGAGTCGATTGCCCCCAACTTGCAGTCTCCAGCTAACTTGGTCAGCCAAAGGCCATCTACATTTGCCTTGACATGTGGGAAGTACATTACAAACAGAGGGCCCCAGCACTTAGCCCTGTGTTACTCCACTGGTGACTGGCCTCTTGCTGGTTGTGGATTATTCCACTCTAACAACATGTCTTTATTTTGGTTTAAGCACTTGGATTCCAAACCAGTTACTTTACATTGGGAGGATTTGTGGTCTAAACTCTTGTGGCAGGAGAGGATAGCCTACACCCTTCTAAGCTGGAAATTGCTGGTTGAAGGCCTATTATGTCTGTCTTCTGAAGTGTCTGAGTTATGGCTTAAGTTCCTGGGCTCTAAAACCAGTTTTATTACATTAGGAAGGTTTGTGGTCTAGAGCCTTGTGGTGGGAGATTGTGGCCTACATCCTTCTAAGCTGTGAATTGCTGGTGAATTGCTGCTTTATTTAAACTGTTTTTTGCTGTTGTGATTGTGATTTTATGCACTTTGAATTTCTAGTACTTCTGCATTTTTAGCATAGGCTAGATTCAGACTTGCCGAATCTAGACTGTTTGGTATCACCTGATCACTAAAACCAGCTCTTCACTGAGATACTGAATGATCTGAGGCATCTGTTGCTTCCATATAACTATAAGTGCCTGCATTTGCTCTTATATTGCAAGTTTAATTTGTATTTGCATTCTACTGTCTGCTTGAATTATCTGAACTGTTTTTTTGCCACATTTTACTGTATACTGTACTAGTTCAGCTGTAGCATAGCCCAGTTCCAGGTTTGCTGTTTCTGTGTCTGTTTTGTAACTTCTGAGCATCATATTCAAGTCATCCTTGTAGGTGAAGGGCCTTCTACACCCTTGTGGAAGGAGAGTGTTATCCTGGGTGCCATCTTATCGAGGGTGATTGGTGTAACTCTCAGAGAGAGCATCTTTATTGGCTAGTTTCAGTTAAAAGGGTTATCTCTTGTTTTGTTTAAGGCCTATGTTTGCACTTGTCTACGTGTAGTGCACCATCATACACTGCCACATAGTGGTGGTCACCACTGGTGGTTTAGTCGCAAACATTTTGCTTGTTAAGTTTTCCCTTAGCACGTAGCTTGTGGTCCTCCAGAGGTTTTTCATGGCCTTGCTCTACTATCAGGTGGAACACTAAGCCTAGCTTCAGAGGTACCAAAACACCTCTCACTCACTAGCCATTGCTAAGTGTAACCTCTTTTCCTGACCATATAAATTTACCTAACACTATGGAACAAGCCCTAAACTGGAAACACTCCCTCATCACCTTAAACAGCAAATAAAACTTCTTGTGAAGTCCTCCAAAGCAAACTATCAGTCCAAGTTAGCTTTCTCAACTAAAGACAACCATAAGGAGTTATTTAGTTACATCCATAACCTAAAAGGAAAGGCCCAAATTTGTGCCAAACTGGTAGTTAATGATACCACATATACTGAGCCTGTGGACATAGCTAACCTGTTGGCCGATAGGCTCTGTAGAAACTTCACTCCCCTGGTCCCCACTACACGTACCCCATGACATCCCTACCACCTGTCTCCTATCTTGTATCTCTAAAGAGCAGATTATTAATGCCTTGTTTAAGGCCAGGAACACGGCATCTACTGGATCTGATAACATCCCAGGCTGCATGCTACATGGGCTCCAACAAGAACTAGCAAAACCATTGGCTACTCTTTTCAGTCATAGTCTAAGCACCGGCTTCATCCCAGCTGAATGGAAAATGGCCACTGTTATTCCCGTGCACAAAAGGGGTGCTTTCACTGACCCCGGGAACTATAGACCTATTAGCCTGACTTGCCTTATCTGCAAGGCCATGGAGAAAATCATCATGGACCTTATCAACAAGGATATAGGTAATCTCCAAACACTTGACTCTACTCAGTTTGGATTTGTCAAAGGGAGATCATGCCTGCTAAACCTGGTGGACTTTTTTGAGACAGTCACCAAGGCCCTGGATGAGGGGAGACCTGTGTATACAGCCTACCTAGACTTAGCCAAAATATTTGACACTATACCATACTCAGGCATGATAAACTCACCCAGCAAAGTATCAACCCTTATATCATTAGATGGGTCACTGATAGAACCTATTTAGTCAAAATAGGGTACTCCACCTCCAACAGCTGACCGATAACCTGTGGTGTTCCACAGGGATCAGTCCTGGGACGTCTACTGTTTGGAATCTATTTCTTCGAAGTAGAAGCAAAAACTAAAGGTCTGTGGCTGACAATCTTTGCTGATGACTGCAAACTGGGAGTGGTAATAGAATCTCCAAATGATGTCAACCTCCTACAAGAGGGTCTTACACAAACAAATGATTGGTGCCAAAGTCATGACCTTAAATTCAATGCAAAAAAATGTATTATCATCCCTTTCAGTAAGGGTGATGTTCCTGCTAACTACCACATCAATAGCAACACCTTAAGTACGCACTCAGTGGTGAGAGACCTGGGCACACAGGTTGACAGCAACCTCACCTTTGACCACCATGTCTCCACATTGGTAAGAAGGGCATTCTATATTGCTCATCTCATAAGTAAGGTCATTGCCTCCTGGAAAAAGAAGTTATAACCTCCCTGTACCCTTCCCTCATCAGGCTAATAATTGAGTACAATGCCCCTTTTGGTATGTACCTTTCCAAGCACCTGCAGCAATTGGAGAGACCACAAATGTTCCTCACAAGGAAAATTCTAGGTCTTCAGCATCTGTCTTATGTGGATCATCTGAAATCACTGTCACTTTATTCTGTTTTATACAGACTACTCAGAGGCAATCTCTGCCTTGCATACAAGCCAGTCCCTGCCCCTGCTTTATTGGAAATGCTGCATTGCTGCAAATCAAATGGTACACAAGTTACTCACTCTAAAAACCTTAACCTTTAGAACAGACTCCAACTTCATGTCAAACAGGGCACCTCATTGGCCCTCTTCAACTCAATCTGGACGATTGGATGGGTAACCGTAAATTCACCCCGGGGGTTCCAACTGTGTCCTTCTTGGACAGGGGCAATAGTTGCTGATTATGGAAATATGGGCAGAACTTGGCTAGGCTTGTAAGAGCCCAAGGGCTATTAGCCTACCAACTTCCTATGATCCTATATGTCCTATTCGTGAGCCATCTGGCTATCCATCTGGTGACATAGAGGTTCATGCCCATTTTTTTGAGTTTATCTGTAATACGCAAAGTGGGGCATTGTGTCAAATATCTTGGCCAGGTCAAGGTGGGCAGTATGCACTGTCTTACTCTCATCCATGGCCTTGGTAACCTTCTCAAAGAAGTCCACAAGTATGAGCAGGCAGGACTTGCCCTTGATGAAACTTAACTGGGTTGGATTTATAGTCTGAAGATTTCCTATGTCATTGTTAATTAGGTCCCTGATTATCCTTTCCATAGCCTTGCATATGAGGCAGACTAATAGGTCAGTAGTTTCCTGGGTCCATTGATGGTCTACCCTTGTGCAGAGGGATGACTGTTGTTGTCCTCCACTCTACTGGGACAAAACCTGTCTGGAGACTGTGGTTAAACAGAGATCTGAGCAGGTCTGCTAATTCCTGTTTCAAGTTATTTAGCAGGTACCCTGGGATTCTGTCAGGGTCCATTTATGCTGTGTTCTAGCTTTAGAGAGCACAGTGTTAACCTGTTCTTTTGTGATAACAGGCAAAGGAATGGTAGGTGTATTTCATGGGAGGTGTCCAGAGGTGGTGAGGGGGGTGAAATGTGAGGTGAATTTATCAGCCAGCATATTTGCTATTTCTTCTGGCTCAGTATAGATAGCACAGACTACAGCTAACTTAGCATATTGTTGAGTATTTCCCTTAAGATTTTAAATAAAACTAAAAAAAATGATTTGTGGTTATCCTTTGCTTGGGAGGCAATTTTAGTTTTGTATTTAGCTTTTGAAAACTTGACCAGTTCCCTAATTTGTCTGTTGAGCAAAAAGGTCACATAGACAAACTAATTAGTAAAACTACAAGAAAAACTTAGCCAAGCTAGAGTTTTCACTGTGTGATACCTTAAACCTCCCCCAATGGAGGCCCATGGGATATATGCAAATGACCCCTTATGAACATCAAGTGTTTCAGCTATATGACTTTTGAATGTCCATGACATTTTACTTTTTCTTTTTAAGTCTTTGTGGAAACATTCAGGCCAATAAACCCAAACCCCACTAGCTGTGGACATGCATATTTCAGCCTTTGTATGACCTTGTCAGCACAGTATAAGTGGATTGTTTGACTATACTTTAGAAACACAGGGTCTTTAACCCAGCTGATGTCCATAACCATTAAGGTCTCAGCAAAATATCCCAACTAACATCCAAACCAAAGATTGAAAAGGTTACACAGCGAGACCAAGAGAGACCAATTAGATTTTACTAACTGGTTTGTCTGTGTGACCCTCTCTTTATCCAATCTGGTCAGGGGTGTGTGTATGTGTATTATGATGGAGTCTTCCATGACCAAGATTTTTGAATGTGTGGTGTTTTGCCTAAGGGACTTGCTTGTGGAGACACTGTGATGTGTATTTTTATGTGTAATGGTTGGTATTGACTTGGTCTTGTTTGCAGTTGGTTTCTGAGGATAGCATACAGGAGGCCGATGAGGTTTTGGAAAGTCACTTGAGAATACCTCCGCATATGTGGGTTTATGTGCAGAGACCTTATTTAGTGAGGGAAATGATGTGCGTGTGCTGACAACTTGTCATTTGATTTGTCAGTATGTGAGAGTTGTGTCTCAATTTTCATAGTTTAACTACATCTCTCACATACTGTGTTTGTTTGTTTCAGGATTAAGTGGTTGTCAGTATACATTAGACAATTACTACATTGCCTCAGGATGCCTATGTCCACCAGGCTGGCCACAGAGATAGCAGGAAAGTGCCTGGTTTCAGGGGTTTTACTATGGGTTTAACCAGGGAGAAGAGTGAGGAGATTTAACTGCACTGATGGGATAGCACACGGACAAAGAATGGGTGCTGTAATCACTGTGAACTGCAGCTGTCCAACAAAGGATTGCAACTCTGCACTTAGCTCAGCTCCTAGGACAGCAGGGGGACTAGGGAAGGTTGCAGAGATAGGTATTCTAAGGGAAAAATTTTACTTGAAACCATTTGCATTTATACAGGGCACTGCTAACCAATGTTGGTTGGAGAGCAGCTTGGATCAAACACTGAGCTTATATAGAATCAGAAAAACAAGTTTTACAACAGCAAGGCCTACAGACCAATCAGGAAAACCCACAATAAGCTACAGCTTTCGATGTGCCACAGCTGGCTCTGAACACAAGAAGAAGGTAGGGGCTGAGTAGAGATTTTTACCATGGAAGGACAGGATGAACCCAAAGTATGGAAAATGGAGGCAAATAACTGGAAGAGGGAACTTCCTCTAAAGAGAGATAGTCAATGGGAGGATAAGCCAAACAGAGATGTATAGTTATATCCACAAATACTTCAGACCTAGTACAGATACAAAATTCAGTTTTGGAAGGAGTCAGGAGTTACAGAATGTACATATACCGTATCTTTCACAAACACTGTAGGGGGATCAAGGACATATGATAAACTGAAGTTAGAAATTGGGAGAAGAAATTTGTTGCTACATGTGGTCAGCTAAGGAGAACATAGAACAGTATTAAGAAGGGGAGAGATGGCAGTATCTATAAGAACATGTTGGAATTAAACAAGCAAGTCCAGCATTCTTGAACTTCAGAGGAGATGAACAAACAAGGGAGGAGTAACTCTTATGCCTGTTATGGCAAAGGATAGGTATTACATGGAGATGACTGATGGACCCACATCTGAGATCAGGTGAAGAGACTAATTTATAGATGTTATTTGATACCCACCACACTTTTATGTTCAGGGTAGACAATTAAACTCTAGATATTGAAGGTGAGAGAGGAAGGAACAGGCTACAGTGTATATACTCTGGTATTGTCAAAGAGAAAATCTTAGATGGCTTAATGTAAACATTTGCAACAGATCTTACAAAAAGATGTAACATTCTCCTGGGAATTGCATTCCAAATCAGAGTTATCCACTCATTTGTAATTAAATTGCTCCTGGCAAGACAGTAGAAGAATTGAAGATGGATGAACGTCCAAATAATATGAAATTAAACTTAACAAGGATGACATTAATAGTGGAACTAAGAAATGCAGGGCTTGCGCACAATGCCTTTATATTTTTTTCTTGTGGTAGTTTAACGTTAAGTAACACCACAATGGATAAAGTGTTCTTCCATAAAGGTACTTGTGATTCTAGTGGAGTTGTTTATCTGGCCAAATGTGATACATGTCCTGCGTTTTATGTAGGCAAGATGGAACATGCTCTTAGAAAAAAAATATGTAAGCATTTGTATGACTTCAGGATGAAAAATGTCAAAAATGCTATAAGCACTGTTTGGAGTGTGTTAATTTCAATAGATTTTTATTTAGCATTCTTGATATTATAGAACTGAGCCTGAGGGGTGGAGCTTGGAAGACCCACTTCGAATACAGATCATCTTTGTGGTTGTTATTGATGTAGTCACGATCCTCATCCCTTCCTGTACTGCATACTTTCTGGGTTATGAAATTAGACATTCAAAGACTTTAATGCAGGATAATAAAATGTTATGTCCTAGAAGGCGAGAGTGACACTGATAAAATACTGGCAGCATGTTTTAAAATTAAGTGGAATGTTTCTTTATGAGCTTGCATAATGTCTGTCTTCTCCATTTTTTTAGATTACTGATGTTGGATAACACTCATGCCACTTGCTATATACTGAATGTTAATATTCTTCATTCTAGAGTTACAAGTGTTCCCTGAGTGCATTTTAGTATTTGAAAACTATAATAAAAGTTATGTGATAAAAATTTAGTGTACATGCAAAATTCCTTATGGAAGGAGAGGGTTGGTGGTGCATTTGCATTCATAATAAGCATTTTACGTACATAAAATTATTCAGCCAAGTCCACAAAAAATAACATCTTTCTGGAAAAAAAAGCTGTGTAGCAACAACATTTCCACAGCTGCAGTGGGAGAGGTGTTATCATTAAAACAGTGACAGAATTCCAGGACACAAGAGACAGATATTAGGCAATTGTTAAACTGGGAAAAAAATAAGATCTTGGTTTAGCAGAAAGCACAGCTTTTGCAAAAGGTAGTGAAACAAGTGCAACAAATGCTGTCATGTTCTCTGTTATAAAACTATGTCCATTGTGAGAACATGCCTAAAACAAGTGAATGAGAAAATAATTTTGTGATCATTATAAATATTTGAAATGCTGATTCAGGACTGTCTGATGATCACCACCAGCTCTGTTTTACTCTAATAGGTCTGCCTCCAAGTTGACTGTGCCTAATGCTTGCAAGTGGAAGGAAATATGCTAACATGGAGGAATCTATTAACAGATTACCAAAACATATGTGCAAAAAGTCAGTAAATCCAAATAATGAAATCAGACAGCAAGCAAGTCTATAAAAAATATGGTTTCACTATCTGATGCCTAGTAAGATTGTTATTCATACAAACTGTTTTAGATCTTGTCATCAAAACAAAAACATTTCCTCCATCATGACTTAATTGTATACATTAAGCTTAAGTGGGGTGGTGAGCTTCCATCTTCCTTCAGATTTCTTATGCTGAGCCTAGATTAATCTGAGCATGAAGAAATAATATTTTCTGTTAATTTTAAGATGAAATAATTCAGTATGGATAGGTATGAAATTCTGAAATATACATTTTGACTGGTTGCATTGAAAAGCATGTTTCTATGACAAAAGTGTGTTCAGGGTTTGTGAAACTTTTTTGCACTACTACTGACTAACAGGGTGGATCCCCCTTAATGAATATGCAGGGAAATGAAACGATGCACTGTGCACAATAGCTGCAAACCCCTCCTTTTCAAAACCGGGCCTTATAATTTTTTTACTTTCATAATCAAAACACTTGTAGCCATCTACATGGTTAGTAGCGTTCTGCTACTTAAATGGTGAAAACATTTTATTTTGTTTTATTTTTTAACACCTTTATTGAATTATCACTTGTGACATAGGCACATTTACATTATATAAAAGGAATCAAACTGTATTAACAGCTTCACGTTTACGAACATTATACTTCACATATATTGCTACATATCATATAAACTAAGCTACGTTACTAAAATTATTCAATTCCTCCCCTTTTTTTTGATTAAACAAGAAACATCTTTATTAAACCATTGCTTACGACATAGGCAAGTATACATTTATATAAATGAAACCAAACCACACAGATATAATCCTAGTTGCAAGCATTTTACATCACAAAAAACATACTGACACACTCCCATTTGCAAACATTATGCATCACTTACAGTATAATCTACCCAATAATTGTCATTAAAACATTACATAGCTCATTAAAGTCCTGCCTTCTTTTAAACCTCATTCCTCCCTCTGTATGTATTGCTCCCACAATTACCATTTTTTTCTTATGTAGTTTGCTCCTACCCTTTTCTAAAGATCTCAATTCCAGTTGTTTTATCTCTGCTACTATATTCACTACTTCTAATATAGTTGGTTTAGATTTTGATTTCCATTTTCTAGTAATTGCTTTTTTGGCAGCCACTATAACTAGATTCAGCAAAGCCTTACCATGTCTAGGCAAGTCCAATTCTGTAACATAGTTCAGAAAATTCATCTCCCTCATCACACCAATCTACCCACCCAGCATTTCTGACAGTGCATCCTGCAGGGATTCCTTAAAGTCCGCCAACTCATGGCACTCCCAGAAAATATGATCCCAATTACCTCTTTCTTCCCCATCACACCTCCAACATTTGCTGTCTACCTCAGGTAAAATTCTCTGGAGACTACTTGGGATATAAAAATATCTATGTAAACATTTCCAAGCAAAAATCCTAAATCTTCTAGATTTTGTTGCATATTTGGGAGACATACATACATATATCCTCCCATTGTTTCTTTCTGAATTGCTTATCAAGTATCTTTTCCTAATCCTTTCTAAACTCCTCTGATTGATTCTTACAGTTATCATGCAATATTTTATATCCTGTACTAATTATTCCTTTTTTAATGGCAGGTTCTGTTCTAGAGTCTATTAAAAACTCTACCAGTGCTGGTGTTTCATTTAGGACCGATCTATTTCTTTCTCTTTGCTTATACTCTAATATCAATCCTTGATAGGGAAGGCAGTCTCTAACCTGCAGTCCAAATAAATTCTTGGCATTTTCCCATTCTATCATTTTTCTCTCTCTCTAGTTATTTGCTCCCATTATCTTGGTTCATCTGCCAATTGTCTCCAATAAATTCCAGCTCCCTTTTGCCTATTGTCTAATTGCATTCATCCCTATCATTAGAACCTCCTTTCTGCATTTACATTTTAGCTTAATTTTTAGGATACTTTCTGCCACTTTATAGATATTATATTCTGTATGATTATTGTTATTTTCCTTAAAGGCCTGCAATCAAAATTCCAGTCTCTTCTTGTTTCTTTAGCTTCTTCCCCATTTCATCATCCCTTTCCACTTTGAATTATAGTTTTCCGCTTATGCTATCTATAGGAGCCTTAACTGTGTACTCTGAAATACCTCTTCAAATCAGATTATCCCAATCTGCCCTGTTCTACTGGAAGAATCAGCTAATCCTGTCTGACTTTTGCCATCTTCCCCTCCCAGATAAAGTCTTTCAGCTCTTTATTAATTGCTATCCACAACTTCTCCTGTGGTTGATAAAAATATGACTGACAAGTATATAAGACTAAAGGGACTAAAAACATTTTAACTGCTTGTATCTTACTATGCATATCCATATAACAAAGCTTCTATTTTCTCAGTTTTTGTATTATCTTTTATTTAGTCTCTTCCCACATGTCCTTAACTACCATACCAGAATCATTTTTAGTCCATACTGCTAAATACTTCATTTTATCATGTCCCCATAAATATGGATATTGCTGAACCAATTCATATGTGGGTACATAATTTATCACTATTATCGTTGTTTTAGTTTCATTAATTATGTATCCCAAAAAGATTTGAAACTGCCTCAAAATGTTCCACAATGGTTTAATGTCTCTTTCTGGTTTTGTCAAGTATAAAATAATATCATCTGCAAATAAATCCAGCTTTTCTTGACTACCATACCAATTATATCCTTGAATTTCTGAGTCCCTTATTTTCTTTGCCAATGGTTCTAAATATAATGCAAATAAGAAAGGGGAAAGAGGAAACCCCTGCCTGGTGCCTCAGCTCAAGAAAAAATTATCAGAGAGGACACCACCCACTTTAATTTTTGCCTCTGATCCCTCATATATCCTGCTAATCAACCTTATAATTTATTCAGGAAATGCAAATGCTTCCATTGCCCTGCTCATAACGTCCTAGCTCCCTTTGTCAAATCCTTTCTCTGCATCAAGACCTACCAACAGCAATGGTATTTCTTACATTCTGCTTCCCTCTGGATCATCAATCTTCTGTTAATCTTGTCAAATGTTTGCCTCCTCACCTGGAGTTTTTTACAGCGGTCAGCATAGGGCATCTGCTTTAGGCCTGTGATTCTTTTAGTGAGGTATTTCTGCGACCTTTCCAGTTGTTGCAGATGTCTTGAGAGGTACATACCAAATGGGGCATTGTATTCTATAATGGGTCTAATGAGGGATGAGTACAGTGGGACAATGACCTCCTTTTTTCTGGATGAAAAGCCCTTAGTGATGAGGTGTGCCACATAGAAGGATTTCCTGACTGTTGTGGTGATGTGGTTATTGAAGGTGAGACCACTGTCCACCTGTGTCCCTAAGTCTCTTATTACACTTTCTGTGTTTATTGTACTGCCACCTATGTGATAATTCATGGGTACATGTTTTTTCCCAAAGGGGATAACTATACATTTCTTGGCATTGAGCTTGAGCCCATGGCTCTGGCACCAAGCATCTGTTTCTGTAAGGCCCTTTTGTAGAGTATCCACATCATTTGGGGATTCAATAATGGCTCCCAGTCATCTGCGAACTTTGATAGCCAGAGTCCCTTAGTGTTGGCCTGTACTTCAGAGAAGTAGATGCCAAACAAGAGAGATCCCAGAACTGAACCCTGAGGTACTCCACTTGTCACTTGTCTGGAGCTGGATTTGGAGTCAGCTACTTTTACAGTGTGGGTTCTGTCAGTAAGCCAGTTGGCAACCCATCGAGTGACGTAGGGATTAATGCCCAGCTTAGTAAGTTTATCTATGATTCCAGAGTGGGGGATGGTGTCAAAGGCCTTGGCAAGGTTCAGATAGGCTGTGTGGACTGCCTTACCCTCGTCCACAGCTCTGGAGACTGATTCAAAGAAGACAATAAGGTTCAGGAGACAAGATCGGCCCAGGAACCCAAACTGTGTGGGGTCCAGTGTTTTAAGGTTGCCAATGTCTTTGTTTATAAGTTCCATGATAATACGTTCCATGGCCTTGCAGATCAGGCTCGTCAGACTGATGGGGCGGTAGTTCCCGGGATCCAAGGTGGATCCCCCCTTGTGGAGTGGGATAACTGTAGCTGTGCACCACTCAGTGGGCACAAAGCCTGAGGTGAGGGTATGATTAAACATGACACTTAGGTGAGGTGCCAGTTCATTTTGTAGTTCATGTAGTACACAGCCCGGGATGTAATCTGGTCCCATGGATGCTGTATTCTTAGCTTTGGAGAGTGTGTATTTTACCTATGTGGCCTTTATTACTGGAATTTGGCAATCTTCCAGTATTGAGATGGGCCATTTAGGGGGTGAGAGGGGGGTAAAGTTGGCACTGAATCGATCTGCCAGGATATTGGCAATATCCTGGGATCAGTATATTTAATGCCATTCTGTTGAAGCTCAGAGCAGATCTGAGCATTGCCATTTAGATTCTTGACATAGTTATAGAATGTCTTGTGGTTGTCTTTGGAATCTTTGGCAATTTTATTTTCGTAACTAGCTTTGGAGGATTTTATGAGGAATCTCAGCTTCTTACTGAGGCTGGTAAGGGAGTTTTTTGCATTCTGAAATTTTCCTCTTTTCTGCAACAGTTTTTTCCTTTTGTTGTAAAGTTTGTTTATGGCAGGGGACCACCAGATTGGCTTCCTTTTTTTGGAGAAGAGCATCATGGTTCTATTTGGGATGGCACAATTCATGCATGACTGGATGTGCTCATACAGTGCCTTAGTGTAGGACTCAGCAGTCGAACTTTCAGTTCCTATCTGCATGGGTGTCATGAAGTTTGTAACTTCTGACTTGAGTAGCATGAAGTTGGCCTTGGAGACGTTTTTTATGGAAGTTTCCTTACTGGGGGGTCGGGGTGGGATGTGAATGTTAAGGATGGTCTGACCTGACCAACGAGGGGGTGACCATAGGTGTGGAGCATCGATTTCCCATGTTGGTAATGACCAGGTCTAGGATATTGGAGCCCCTGGTGGGACTATGGATTAGTTGATCCAGGGCATTGGAATTTATGAATTCCAAGAACCGTTGGGCAAAGGTGTTGGTGCATGAGTAGTTTTCCCAGTTAATGGCAGGGTAGTAGAAATCACCCAGTATTAGGGTGTTTGGCTATATATTAATATTTTCCAGTATGTTTACAAAGGTGTAGTGAGAATCTTGGGGCATGGTGGGGGATCTGTAGCAAGCTACAATTTGGATTGCAGTCTTACCTAGTGTTAGTTGCACCTGGAGAATTTCAGACACATTGTGTTGGGCAACTAACCTGGTGGTGTGAATATCCTTGTTGAATATGGACACTCCTCCACCTTTAGTATTTCGATCCTGGTTTGGTAGCCGAAATGTGTGGTAAGAGTTGTAGCCTGGTATTGCAGGGGTGCTCTCTGGAGCCTTGAACCAGGTCTCAGTTACTGCACAGATATCGATGTTCTCCATTTTTAGGAGTGCCTCAAGAAGAGTGCATTTTGAGGTTTAGATTTCTAGCATTGAGTAGCATTACCTTCAGATTTTGCATGCTTGTACCTGTTACGGTGGTGGTTTTGTCCTTTGAACTTTGCCTAAAAAAGGCACTATAGGGGTGGCAAAAGCCTTAGCCAGTAACCTGAATCCCAGGGTCAACAGGTGCAGACCATCTCTGGCAAAGCATCGTGGTCTGTCGATCATGTTGTCCCAGGCAGATACTGGATCTCCTTTGAATGACACCAGAAGCTTAGCCAATTGTTGAAGTCAATCATTTTGTCCTTATATTGTGGTATCATTCTGGGCAAAGGCGGGATGCTACTCAGGGCTAGGGTCATACCTGCCTGGGCCACATGATCAGAGAGCTCTTCCATGTCTCTTTTCATGTAGTCCAGGGAGATATGTCTCAAGTCATTCACTCCAACATGGACAATGGCAGAGTCATGTTTGTACTTGTTGTGGAGTGACTTGAGTGCATGAGTTATGTGGCAGATCCTGGCACCCGACAGGCAGCTCACTGTAATTTTCTCCTTGTTCAGCCTGGTGAGTGGGACATCAGTGTGCCTGACTATAGAGTCACCTATGACTAAAGTGTTAGGTACGTTGTCTTGCCTTAGGGGCTATTGCTGGGTGGCACATTGGTGTTGTGAGCTATGTGACACTTTGGTTGTGATTGGTGTTTGTTTGCGTTTCATTGCGTTTCTTGGGGAATAATATGTAAATTCACCCTGAACTCCTATTACTGAATTCACATCTTCCATGCCAAATATTTTCATAAATTTCTTCAAAAATCTACCCTCCTTTGTTATACTTTCCCTTCTGGGCCCCCCAGACATATCTTCACTGATGCAAATCAAATTACAGTCTCCATCTATAAGTAATGTTCCTTGTAAAAACTGATTATTTCTCACAGAATTTTCTTAATCTCCATTATAGCAGTTTTAGGTGGAATATAAACACATGCCAGTGTAATTCTCCTCCCTTTCCAGTAGCCCCTTAGTACTATAAATCTGTCATTACTCTCTCTTTATCTTCTTCCATCACTATTGAAGCTCCTCTTGCAATTAATATAAGCACTCTTCTTTTCCTTTCTCCTAGAAATTCTGCTGAATAACCATCCTAAAAATGTTTCTTTATCAAATTCACATGTTCAGTTCTTTCCAAATGTGTCTCCCGTAACATAGCTATTTGCATTCTACATTTTTAATATAGTTCACTATTCTTTCTTTTTTAATTATCTGTGAGACCATTGACATTAAAAGACATTACAGAAAGCATCATCATATTAAAAAGTTATTGTTCCCACCTTTTATGTATAAAACATTTTTGTTAAATGTCTAGTTCCAGCTTTTGTGTTACATGCATACACTGTTTGTCAGGTTGAACTTTTATATAATTGTTTCTTATCACATCCATTTGAGCCTATGTCACATCTTACAAAACTTTTTGTTTCATTGAAATCCCTCAAACAAACAAAAAAAGTATAACAATAAAACTCCCAATACTCACCTAAAACCTATTAATTTAATACTAAAACATAAAACTATATACATCTTCAAATACTCAAGTTCTACCTTCTTAATAGGAACAAGTGTCTCAAACTGACAGCCACATTTATAGACTTGAGTTAACCTAAAGAAAGGTTATCCATGCTAAGACGCATGGTGCAGCCCGTGCTTCTTCTAAGTGCTAGCTGTTTTTGTCTTATCTTTATAGCTCTCCCAGCTTGGAAAACCCCTGAATGCTTTCAGAGAACATTACCTCCTAGCCAGTTTTCTTTTTTTTCCCCAGCCAATCACGCTCCACCAGACTGTAACAAATTTCTCTTTATTACATTGCCTCCATGGAGACATGACAATCAGACAGCCAATTTCTCATTATCATATTGCCTCCATGGAGACAAGAGAACCAGACAGTCAACTTAGCTTTATCAGATTGTTTCCATGGAGACCTGAGGGCTAGATATAGAATTTTACTATGTGCCCTGTCCTCTAATTCTAGTATTTAAAAAAATCTCTTCTTTAGCAGTTTCTTATTCAGCCAGCCTTTTCATCATTTCAGCCTCAGATTTTTGCATCTTTATCACCTCATTTGAATATCTGTTTAAAGCTTCTTCCATTTTTTCCAGCCTTTTGTTGTTTGTGTTGATATACTCGAGCAATGTTTTGTTTATTTTTAACCAGGTCTTTATGCAGTTGTCTTATATCTTCCTGTTGGTTACTGGAAGTCATTTCTGGAGGCTGCATTGCTTTTTGCTGAACAACTGCAGAACTTTTCCCAGTCAATTTTAATTCCTCAGTTTTGTAGCTAATTTTTTCCCAGGTGCTCTGTATTCATTTTTTTCCCTGGCATCCAGGCTTTACACTTACTAGCCAGTTACTGAAATCTACCCATAAACATAAAAGTCTACTGACCTTCTCTGTTGACTTTCTGTTTGCACACTGGGAGAACTAGAGTTATGCTGTTACTCAATGTACAGCCATCTTGGAAGTCCCCTAAAAATATTTTATTAACTGCTACAAGCTTTCGTTAAGTTTCGTGATCTGTCTCACCTGAAATATTACAGCTACAGCACCCCAATTCTAGCTATATTATTTTGTGCCTGACATGGTAAGTTACAATAATTATGTTTTGAAAATGTAGTTAAAGGAACTGTATATAGAGTCTATAAGAGGCTAGATACTATAAAATGTGGTGTATTTATCAGAAAGTATAAACAAGTGTGTTGTTTATGAAAAAGAAATGAGGTAAATAAATGTGGTAAGTATTTTAAATAATATAAGCAGTTGTTCTTTTATACTCAGAAATGAGTAGGATCAATTAATAAACTAACACTTGAAAAATGGACAAGCTAGCAAAGTGCATCACCCTTTGCCATTATGAATATAACAAGGTTTTCAGTGGACTGATTAGATTATATTCTCAAAGGCATATGGCTATAACATATGTGTTTCTTTAGCAATGTTTCAGCACAGGATGTATATGAACTTATGGCTTCTGCTTCTGTTAAGTCATTTGCAAAACATTATACTTTGGCTTGTCAGTTCAGAGATAAGGCAGGCTTGCCACATCTGTATTGTGTGACTTATTGTACTAGTGGCAGTGTCTATCTTTGGTTTGGTTTTAGTGTACTTATTTCATTAGTAATGAATACAGTGCCAGGTACTATGGATATAGAAGAGAGACACCAAAGAGTTGTGCCTGGCAGATATCACAATATCAGAGCCACCAAATACCAGATGCCTGCCACTGTAATGACTCCTTCTCCCTCTCTCTCTGTCTACCTGTGATGATGATTTTATGAGTATATGTAAGCACAACAATAACATATATACATTGTATTATTTCCTCCTGTCTGGTTTCATAGCATACTGCTGGGCAAGGATATATAAGAGGTATGTTGGTGTTTTAATTCACTTGATGATTGCACATAAGTGTAGATTTATCTTGGTATATTCTTACTGTTTTAATTTCATTTCAATTCTGTTTTATGTTTACTGCTGACAGTTGTGATATGACCATCACATTTTTCAGTTTCCCATTCATACATAATAATGGCGATATTCTTTAGTAAATATATGTTGTTATTATTTCCCTATAGAAACTTTATCTAGACTAAAGAATCCATATCCAATTATAAAATGTAAAAATAGGCATATTTCAAAACTACCAATAAATGAAATAATCATCTGCTTCCCATAACACAGTAATATTACTAAAATCCAATATATATCCAAACAATTAGGTTTTATAGCAACAATTCTGAATACAGAAATTTTATGAAATACATTTCTCTTAGCACAAAATATTAAATTAAAGCCATATATATTGTAATCTTACCAGCAAAAGCAATCTTTCACTATTAGAATAATTATGTTATAGATCATACCATATATGTCCATCAGCCTATGACAATATTGTTTATATAAGTTCCATTTTTAACCTTTTGAAAATAACATGCATAGAAACATTGAAAAAGATATATTATATAGATATATAGATATATATAAATATAGATACATAGATATATAGATATACATATATATATATATATATATATATATATGTATGTATGTACGTATATAATATATATATATATATACATATATATATATATATATATATATATATATATATATATATATATATATACGTGTATGTAGAGGTATATATATATATGTGTATATATATATATATATATATATGTGTGTGTGTGTGTGTGTGTGTGTGCATGTATGTATGTGTATGTATATATATATATATATATATATATATATATATATAAATATATACATATATTGATGTATACATACATGTATGTCTACAGATATACAGACACCTACATGTATATATAATCACAGATATACAACATAATATATATCTACACATATAGAGAAATATATACATATCTGTGTCTACATATATACAAACACACACATATGTATATATATATATATATATATATATATATATATATATATATATATATATATATGTACACATACATGCCTGGTATGTTTGCATCACAGTGCTGCATGCTATGTGATAGGGGATATCACACATATCAATGCACACAAATTTACAGCAGTAAATGTTTGCAACATGGAAAGGTATGTCAATTGTGAACCCCTTTTTGGGACCACATTGTACTTGTCTATGAAGGTGGAGTTGTGAATCCGGGTAAGGATAGCAGGTATATTTGTGGAGGTGGGTTGGGTTGGTAGATAGAGAACAGATCCTACAGGGGTGGTATATGACACATGTGGTGGGGTAAACTCCCTGGATGGTGAGTGTCATCTGCAAAGTGGAAGCCACATGAGCCCCCATATGGAAACAATGGGACCAAGTCTCCCACCCATTGCCAGTCACAACAGCAGTTGCATGGACCTGAAGGTGCCTTGGCTGGAGGCTGAGCAGGAGTAGCATGTGGGCCCTGTGAGTGTGTACTGAAGGCCTCAAGGTGCTGTAGCATATCCCTCTGGTTTGTGTGTAGCTCCCTATGCCCCAAACCCTGGACCTGACCATGGGTCACAGGATCATGTCTGTGTATGCCCCCGGGGAGGGACACCACCCCCTGAGGAGGTTCCACCTGAAGGTAGTGCGGACCAGTAGTTGAGGAGGCCCCAGGGTGGATCACACATGTGATGTGGCCTGGTAACATGGCCAGATGAGGATGGAGAGGTGGCTCTGCTGCCAAATATCCCATAAACATGCTACTGTGTCACTGTTATAGAACATATACGGGTAGTAATATACTACATAATCCCTGAACATGTCCAAAAGCATGCATAGATATTACCAATAACACAGAATGTCAGATGTGCAGCAATCACATAGCAAGCATACCACATGCATATATGGAACCATAGTGACCCTGACAATGCCATGCTGGGGAATAAATAGTAACACACCAGCAATGATAGTGTCCACACAGGGAACATGGCCACAGACACATAGCACAAAGTGTGTTACAATACAATACATTTATATCCCACTGTTAGTTAAGGTCTGCCATACCTATTGAGCTGTGCGAATAGTTTGTTGTTGCAGATTGGGGGGGGGGGCAGAAATGTGTATTAAGAACTATGGTAACCTTGCTGTATGATTTGCTGAGACCTGTTTCCATCTTTATGTCTTTCAGGCAGGATGTCAATAGGGTGGCTTCCATCATATTCTGCAGAGAAAATGGAGCTCATCCTCAGCTACCTCAGCAATCACTATGCATTACTGTTTGGCAGGCATGCACATGAGGAGCAGGAGTGGACTGCCCTGTGGAATGACCTTGTCCACAGGGTCAACGAAGTTGGACACCATAACCGAAGTTATGAGCAGGTCCGGCATCGTTGCTCTGGCCTGCTTCGCAATGCCCGTAGGTGTGCTGCTGCAGTATGGGGGGAATCACCTTGCAACAGGGAAGGGGTCATGCAAACCATCCCCCCTGACACATGTGGAACAGCTCCTCAGCAGCCTCGGGGCACCTGCCCATACCAATATACAACAAGTGTCAGACAGCATTATGGAGGTGGGTGTTACCCACACACTGGCTGAGGAGCGTGCAGGTAAGACCACAGGGAACATCAGTAGACCACATTTGCATATGCATCTTCATCTGTATAGGTGGAGCATCTTCGTCTTCTTTTGGCTTTTCCCAGTTAGGGGTCACCATAGTGAATCATCTGATACCATTTCTTCCTGTCCTCTGCATCTTGCTCTGTCACACCAACCACCTGCATGTCCCCTCTCCCCCATCCATAAACCTGGCCTTTATCTTCTCCTCTTACCTGCCAGCTTCATCCTTAGCATCCTATTCCCAATATACCCAGCATCCCTCCTCAGAACATGTCCAAACCAATGCAATTCTGCCTCTCTGGCTTTGTCTCCAAACTGTCCATCCTGGGCTGACTGTCTACTATACTTATTCCTAATCCTGTCTACCCTCATCACACCCAGTGCAAGTCTTAACAGCTGTAACTCTGCCACATCAAGCTCTGACTCCTGCCTGTTTGTCAGTGCCACTGTCCCCAACCCATATAACATAACTGGCCTCACTACCTTCTTGTAGACCTTCCCTTTCACTCTTACTTGTACTCGTCTGTCAAAAATCACTCCTGACACTTGTCTCCACCCACTCCACCCTGCCTGTACTCTCTTCTTCACCTCTCTACCACACTCGCCATTACTCTGAACTGTTGATCCCAAGTATATGAACTCATCCACCTTTGCCAACTCTACTTCCTGCATCCTCACCATTCCTCTAACCTCCCTCTCATTCACACACATATATATGCTGTCATAGTCCAGCTGACCTTCATTCCTCTCCTCTCTAGAGCATATCTCCACCTCTCCAGGGTCTCCTCAACCCATTCTCTACTCTCACTACATATCACAATGTCATCTGCAAACATCATAGTCCACGGGGACTCCTGTCTGATCTTGGCTGTCAACCTGTCCATCACCACTGCAAATAAGAAAGGGCTCAGAGCTGATCCTTGATGTAATCCCAGCTCCACCTTAAACGCATCTGTCACTCCCACTGCAGATCTCACTGCTGTCACACTACCCTTGCACATATGCTGTACCACTCTTACATACTTCTCTGCCACTCCCAACTTCCTTACACAATACCACAACTTGTACATCAACAGTCTCAGAGCAAACATTGCATCTGTAGTGCTTTTACTGGGAATGAACCCATACTGCTGATCACTAATAATCACCTCCCTTCTTAAACCAGCTTCCACTACTTTTTCCATTAATTTCATGCTGTGAATGTTCAATATTACCCTCTGTAGTTACTACAGCTCTGCACATCACCCTTATTCGTATATTCCTGTACCAAAACGCCTTTCTTCCACTCCTCAGGCATCCTCTCACATTCTAAGATTCCATCCAACAATCTGGTTAATCATGTCACTGCCATTTCCCCTAAACACCTCCAAGCTTCAACAGGTATGTCATCTGGACCAACAGCCTTTCCATTCTTCATCCTCTTCATAGCTATCTGTACCTCTGCCTTGTAGAGTATGCATATCTGATATGTCATAACTATTGTTTGTTGATGCATAGTAGTAATAAACAGATGTGCATAAGTGCTAGTATTGTGAACTTGTACTGTTGATGTACTGTAATGCTGCACCCACTGTGTAGCAATGCCACAGCTGTGGCCAATAGCATTGCATCTCTCACACTCTTATACAGGTCCCTCTGTTATACCACCATGGCAGCAGCCTGTAGCTGGTGAGTATGGTTTACATTGATGCTTGCCAATACACTGGGCATGTACTGGCTATGGTATATGCCATGCACACATCTAACACACCTAACCTTAATGCATGCTGTACATGTTCACGTATTGATGCTATTACATGCACTGCATCACAGTGGTGACCATGGTGGGGTGTTGGAAAGGTATGTCAGGCGCATGCAGGATAAGTAACATCCTGTCATTGTGGAATTTGTCGACAGGGATTAACATAATGGTGGCACACACAGACTACAGTAGGGACACGTGTGAAACATCACCCCTGTACAGTGCACCACCAGTTTATATACCACTGTTACAATGGCAACTGTTACAGATGTACACTATGGCATAATGTATTAGTGTGGTCTACATTATCAGCTGGGACTTGGCTGTAACACGTGCTGTTCAGTGTGTGGGACACTGCAAACGGACACATGTGTGGCCCATAATTGTCAAGCATTTGCAAAATGCCTGAAGGTGAGGAGGGGGTGTCAGCATGACACACCATTGCATTGCAGCAAGGAGCCAGAAGGATGGTAAGAATGGCTGTATCTGCACACAGACTGGGTCATTAACTGTGGCAGACATAACTTTACACCCACATAAATAGTGACGGCAGTGTATGAACACCAAGGGGTGTGCATATGAGTAGACTTTGCAGTCATGCAGAGTTGGGGAACATGTGTAGGGCAGACTGACCATACACAAGCAAATGCAGATGGGCCATGCTAGTATACCCCTGACAGGAATAGTGACTGCTGTAGTGCACATAACAATGGGTGCAACAAAATGTCATGATGATCGTGTGCACACATAGGCACACACACGACTGTATGCAATCCGGTTAGCATTCGCACACCTAACACCTTTAGTAGACACTCCATGTGGATGTACAGGACATATGGCACATATCAGGCTCATGTACTGTTAATATATGTAGCGATGTTGTCCCATGGCAGATCAAGGAATGGTGCATCACATCATTAAAAGTGTGTAGACACCCCATAGCCATGGTATAATCTGGCAGTTGCCAGTGTAATACTATTGGATTGTTCATACTTGGTCTGCTAATGTTGAGAGCTGCAAGCCACACATCAAGCATTCACAACTGACATCTGACCACACATCATCCCAGGTATGTTCTGTTGGAAAACATAGGGTCTGTGAGCATTACAGCTGACATAACTGACACAGTACTACACATTCAGCAATGGGATGTACACCTGTGAGTTGTGTTGCACAGTACATGGCAGGGTGCATAACAGGTGCACAGCAAAACTGTGGACATGGGTGCAGTGTTCCCCCAGGGGAAGGGGTATCACCTACTAACATAGGCCATGCCTCACACACATGTATACTGTTGCTAGCATGGATTGACTATAGCTGCACTGCATGCTGTTGTGTACCATATGTTATGCATGTTGACAGATGGGTAATGGGAGGACTGTGTGTACTATCATTGTCCAACCTCATCTGTATGTGTGTCTGTGTGTGTCCATGTGTGGGTGGGTGTTCATGTCATCTGTAAATTCAATGTGGTGTAGAGGAGGGAGGATGCTGTATGTAGGATGTGTGTGTTCATGTGTGTGTGGTTGTGTGGGTTTCCATGTATGCACATGTGACTGGAGTTTATGATATGGCAGTACATCCCTTTGTGATAGTGCAGTACATGGACATGGACTGACACAAGACACAACAGGAATACTTATCTGATATGTAATCACATATCAGCTGATGGTCTAATAAGGTCTATAGCATGGAACATGCACTGGGAAGGACAGTAGATACCTGGTATACCCTCAATATCGCATACAGCAGGGAGGTGAACAACAACCCATTTAGGCAGCACTACAGCTGCATTGGGGAATTACAGGACACAGCAGGGAGTGTAGACATATATCACAGTTGTCACATGACAGGTTGATTGAGCAGCATGTCAGGCATGTACTGAGCAATCCTTACACATGACACTACAGTCCGTGACATTATGGAGGGAACTTATCAGCCCCTCACCTATAGGGGCCAAGCTCACAAAGTCCCAACATACAAAGGGTGAACACTGAATAACAGCAGTGAGGCCATGGAAACAGTACTACACTCAGGTCATGGAGTGAATGGAGTAACAGGTCTTGTGTTGTGGTCACTTTTGTAGGCATTTAGAGGAATAAGATGTTAATGAGTGGCATTAATGAGTGTATGTCACCAAGAATAATGCATGATGGGCAACTTAAGGGAATACACGTGGGACTGTCTGTAGCATCACAGATAGGTAGGTATTAAGGTGGAGTGTGTGTGTGTGTGTGTGTGTGTGTGTGTGTGTGTGTGTGTGTGTGTATGTGTGTGTGTTGTTATGTAATGCTGGACAAGTCTTAAAGTGTGTTTCTTTTTATCCCCCACAGGTGGCAAGGTGGATCAGGGTCCCTCCTGCAGGCAACCTGATGTTGGTGTGCACACAGACACTGATGATGATGAGACCATGATTGAGTCACAGGTGGGATTGCCAGGGGTCGACACAGCACCAACATATGACATTCCCCTCTTAGCCACCCCACCCCCACACACAGTTACAGTGCCTATACAGACCCCATCACCAGTGGCCATAGCTGAGGGACAGTTGGCAGTTAGTGGCAGTGCACAGAGTAGTGTGGTGACCATGCCAGCTGTATCTGTCCACAGCAGGCATAGCCAGATGTCCAGTAGGCAGCCACATAGGCGGATGCACCAGAGTGCTCATGGTAGTGCTGCTGGCCATCCTGCCCTTGACAGAGGTGCCACAACTGGTACCAGCAGGTACATGTTTCAGGCTGTCATGGAGGCACAGGCATGTAAAGAAATGTACAACAGACAGGGCCTGAGGCTGCATAGGGCTGCCTACTCATCTGTAAGTGACAACATCCATGAACTTGCTGCTGCCCTCCGTGAACAGAACGAGATCATGGATAGACGGTGGGGTGAGATGGTGGGCCTCCTTGACCGTGGCATGTCTTTGCTTGAAAACCTGGTGGGAGTGGGGTGACGGCTGCGTGGAGATAGGCCAGAAACAACAACATCTGGTGGTCGACGTGGATGTGCTAGGATGCCAAGCCACTCCTGTACTAGAAGTAGTAGCCCCAACACATCACTGGGGTTGCTGTCCACACCACACCAAAGCAGGCCTCATGCAAGTGGCCCTGGCCAGTCCCTGGTGGGACATGGTTCCAGCAGACATCTGTCATCATCAGGGGAGAGCAGCACCTCAAGGCTGGTACCTGCACGTGCCCATGGAACCCCTGGCAGGTGCAGTCAGTGTGTCCATGGCTGGAGGCGGTGAACTGCACACCCTGCCAGGTATGGTCTTCAGCTGTCCAAAACACTTGTATGGGCAGCCACATGGTAGAACTGTGTGCATGCATATCCACATACTATACAAACACATGTAGGGCAACCCCATACTGACACGTACCACGTCACCACGCCCCATCCAAATAATTAAACCCCTCACCCACACACATGGTGTCAAATGTATGGACCCCCCCCAGCCTCTGGCAAACCAGCAACACACCCTTTGCATATGATGATGCCTGTGCCACATCCCTGTCATCCATAACATTGCTGTAGGGACAGGCTAATATGGTTCTGATGCACATGGTGACTGTAATACAGTGCAGCAATGTACTACAGTGTAACATGTTGTCAGGAGTATTGTGTAATGCATACATGTCAGGTAGTGTAGCCATCCAGCTATGATGCATGTCAGCTTTTAGTAACACTGGGTGATTCTGATCTCCATAATGTTATCCATTTGTGTTGTAGGTGTACATGTGTCAGCAGGATGATGGTCTGCAGTCATATTCCACAAGGGTTATGGCACTGTGGTGACACCATGGCTGTGATTTATCCAGAGTACAGTTGCACACATGTCACGGGATTGTCTGACAGTTATTGCCTGTGCCACATAGACAGGTGACCTGCTGGGACATGTATAATCTGCTACCGTATGTAGACTCACCCACATACACACACACTCTTACATGGCAACACTGTGACTAGACCCCCTACCTAGGTATTTAGTGCTACTGACCTGTGTGACTTTCATTGCACACACCACACAGTATTTAGGGTGAGGTGTGTACCAAGTTACATGTTATATGCAGAACATCCACAGACATATACAGTATGGTAATGGTGGTTGTAATGGTTTTATAGGGATAATACATAGTGTGACATACCATCATACACACATTGACAGACACATAACAGGCAGACACACATCCAAGAGACCTAGGCCTATTGGTGCTAACTAATTAGCTATGTGTCCAATGTGTCACAGATAGGCTGCACACAGCAGATGTGTAACTGGGCTGTATTGTGGTTTCAGTTACCTGTATGGTTGATGGTGACAGTGGACACCATAAAGTGGTACATGAGGCATATACCGGATGTACCATGGTGTATTGGCAGTGTACACAGCACCCACATTCCCCCAGTGGTTACTGTATGCACTGGAACCCATGATGACACTCTGACATACCAACTGTCACACATTGCCCATAATTGCAATACAACCCATTCTATATCACAACAGTGGTTCAGGAATATGCATCTAATGCACATGCCACGGGCATAGTAGTGTGTTGCATTGCCATGCCTCACCTATGGGGGGTGACAATGCTATCTGTTCTACTGTGTGGCAGTGTGTAGTGCAATAAGAGTATGTGGCCTCAGAATGGTGTACCCTACAGATATGCAGACATGCACACATACACACACTTGCCAGACCTCAATGGGATTTGCATGGCTATCAACCCATTTGTACAACACTGTTGTGCTGGTAATGCATGGCTCATGTAGCCGTTAGGGTGGGGAGTGTAACAGGGTACATGTCATGTCCAACACAGCAGCAGCAACATCTGCCTATAGCAATGGGTGTTGAGGTGGTTGTGAAGACCATCATGGAGTTCCGACGTACAGGTGTACTAACACACAGACACTGCTAACCTCAGTAATGCACACGTACTCATGTGTCAGTACTGTGGTGCATTGCGTTGCATGGTCATAGCTGTTTCCATGGCTATTGTCCATGGGGAGATAGGTTGCATAGGGGTTGTGTGTACATTTGTATCATGCTACCTGCCATGTGCCAGCAGGCAATCTATCGACAGACACCACTTTGGTGACCGTCAGGGTGAAAGTGACATGCATCAGCCAATCCTTGGGGTGCCTTCTGCACATGGCCACTGAGGTTATCCAGTTGAAATGTATGCAACATGTATTACAACACATGCTTAGTGCCTGTGTTGGAGACCTGTACCTAAGTATGTTCTGTTGACTGTGGTAATGTAGTGTAGGTACCCATGGCAGGTGGTCCATACAGGTTGTTGTCTCCTATATGTGCCAGTTAGTTCACAGCTGGACAGACATGTCAGTGTCAATCAAGCATAAGTTGTCTGTATGTATCCCAGCTGGATACCTGCCATCTACACATCTGTAGAGGGACTCACAGACATCAGCTTGGCAAGTAGCTATGCAGTAGGATGAATGTGTAGTCAGATGGATGTTTGACAACAATATGTATGCCAGTACTAAATGTTATATGTCCTCACTAACATGTTCTGTACAGACAGTACTCTACAGTGGCATTCCACATGTCTGATCATTATCCAGTAGAGGATATACATGGTGACACAGCCCACACATCAGGAACATGACACTGAGGCCTCAGAGTCCAGCTATGCCTGCAGGTGTGCTTAATGTCAGTAGTACTTTTAGCACTCTACCCTTGCCTGGGACAGCACTGTCAAAAGTAGTACCGCCATGTTACACTAAATGCCAGTGTGACAGCATGTACCCTGGGTTACTACCCCTGAGCATAGCACATTCATATGGATAACAGTGCTGTGCAGGTCTCATATACTTGTGTGTCCCAGACATGACACTTACACCCCTTGCTACTGTAATGACAGCACATAGATGCATGTATTGTACATGGTATTACATATATTTATTACCGATGTCAATACCAGGGGTTTGACATGGCCTTGTATGTTAAGCAGAGATTGTCTGTGAGTATACAATATTCCACAGAGTATAGCTGGAGGTTTATGAGACGGTCAGTATAGAGCATATGCTTTAGGCCTGTGGTACTTTTAGTGATGTATTTCTGTGGCCTTTGCAGCCATTGCAGATGTCATGTGAGGTACATACCAAATGGGGCATTGTACTCTATAATGTGTGTAATGAGGGATGAGTACAGTGGGACAACTACCTCTGTTTTCCTGGATGAAAAGCCATTAGTGATGAGGTGCACCACATAGAAGGATCACCTCACTGTTGTGGCAATGTGGTTATTGAATGTGACACCACTGTCCACCTGTGTCCCTAAGTCTGTCATCACAACTTTGGTGTTTAGTGTACTGCCACCTATGTGGTAATGTATGGGTGCATGGTATTTCCCAAAGGGGATAACCACACATTTCTGGCCAATAAGCTTGAGCCCATGGCTCTGGCACCAAGCATCTGTTTCTGTAATGCCCTTTAGTAGAATACCCACATCATTTGGGGATTCTACAGTGGCTCCCAGTTTGCAGTCATCTGTGAACTTTGTTAGACAGGGTCCCATAGTGTTTGCATGTACTTCAGAGAAGTAGATACCAAACATGAGCAATCCCAGGATTGAACCCTGAAGTACTCCACTTGTCACTTGTTTGTAGCTGGTATTGGAGTCAGCTACATTTACAGTGTGTGTTCTGTCAGTAAGCCAGTTGGCAACCATTCGTGTGATGTGTAAATGTGTGGCCATACATCTGTAGATAGCAATGGTAGATTAACAAAAACAAATATGTCCACATGCACTGTTAATGGGGTTGAGAGGCCCCAAACAATATACGTCTTGTACAAATAGGCATACCCCCCCAGCCAAACATATCCACCCTACAATACACTACCAAGTGTTGCAGATCCCATAACCAGGACCTGACATGACATGGGCACAAGATGTTAATGGTACTACATCCCACCTGTATGATGTCAGGCTGGTATTGGTAACATATCATGCAGTACAGTGTGGCTCCCATGGGAAATGTAAAATGTGGAAGCTATCAACATCCCCAGGATACATATACACAGACACATATATGCATATATATATATATATATATATATATATATATATATATATTTACATATATGTAGATATACATGTGACTACACATTCACACGCAGAGATATGTACAGTAAGATACATATGTAGGAGGTGCACAAAAAAATGGAACAGCCACTATGCCTACATTTCACACCTGAACAACTGGACACTGTATGGGCCAGCCATACAAATGACAATCATTGCCTGCAACATGTACCCACAGAGAGGTCATAGGAAAAAATACCACACACATGTTTGCAGGAATGGAAAACCTTTATTTGTGTACTATTACAGTTCTATATACTATTGCTACAGTAATTGGGATTGTCTTCACAGACGTGATGTGTGCAATGGGTCACAACTACTTTCCACATGTGTGCCATTGGCTACAGACAGACATCCTAAGGACATCATAGTAAAGTACTGCTGCTTGCACGTACAGCCCCTGTCAACTGCAGCAGAGATATTGGCCAATATGTATGGACATTATGACACACTCTGTACAGTCCAGAGGTACACACAGAACCCCTTAGTACAAAACATGTGTACCATGCCTGACAACATGGATGTTAACAGCCATGTAGATGGGTATAACACATAACAACTGGTATACATATGCCATCATAGGTTATGCATTCACACACACCTGTCTGTCCTGACACGTAATACCTGCTGGTACAGGGGTGCCATGGCCACATAGTACCCACTAGATATTAACATGCATCTGTACAGCATCCCACTGCTCTGCCTGACATATATGACTGTTAAGGGAGGCCTGGCAGCAGTACTTTTGGCAAGTATCTGCACATGACATCTCACTGGGTAAGTACACTAAGCTGCTAGGCATGTAACAATGCACTGTGCAGGCTACAGGTAGACTGGCTCAACACTGGCCTACATCTCCTATGAGGGAATGCACATGTACCTGCATATAAAGCAGGCTGTACAGGCATGTCACAGCACAGGGTAAGATACACCTGTGTGAAAGTGCATACTACAACCAATGAGAACAGAGCCACAGCCACGTATGGCAAGCTAGCATAATATTACAGTATATTGTCTATCTGTTCAACACCATCCTCATATGTGCCACTCACGCACTATCCGTACATATACTGGGCCGCTACAGAGTTTGGTCTGATGGCTGACTGTGGTATGGGACATGTGTGTGTATGGCCCTACAAGTGTGTAAGCCAATACAGTAACATACAGTTGAGCAGCATGTAACATCAGATAGAACGGGACCTAGGATGATGACAACTACCACACTCTGTACACAGGCCAAGGTACATATTACCAATACACACACTGTCAACATTCACCATAAGTACACAGACCTTAGTACTGTACAAACAGCCACAGTATGTCGAGGTTATGTCATCAAATATAACCCCCACTGTACATAACATGTGTAGCAGTCTGATATCTCATTGGCTTGTTATCAGATATGATGACACTAATTATGGTGTACAGCACATATGCACCTCTGCTTGCATGACATATGTGCAAAGGTTGACAGAGTTGGGGCTGGAAGCACATACACAGGGCCAATGTTGACATGTTGCTGTGATAACCTCATACATTAACTGTTGTAACAGGGTTTGTTGCAACATATGTCCTGTGAGGGATATGAAGTCAGTAACTGTCACGGTTTTCACCATATACAGACTGCAATCCTCACACTACTTTCTGCAGTCCACAGATAGATGCTCCATGGGTAACACATGACACCAAAAGCACAACACACTGCCCAGTCTGCAGATGACCCTGCAGATGGGGATTTCTCATAAACATAGAACTGACATGGCAGGTATTAAGACATGTAGGACAGCCATATCCACACACACACTGTTAAACCAACATTACTCCAAATGCAGTATAGCAGCACTTATAGTCTGTAGTCATGTCAGGCACATCCCCCTCCTGTGTGTTGCCCTGTGTCCACAGTGTATGTTGTTAGAGGTAAATCCCCAATCCATCTGAGATGCTATTTGCCAAACAACAGATCTAGTTCCTGCTCACAGAAGGGCCAACACCAACATGATGTTCCTAGATATTGGAGTGTGTTTCCATGCAATTGGCTATGGGAATGTTACCACAGCTGTTCCACATGCAATCAGCTAGGAGAGGGCTGCAATTCATGCAGAGGCCATCAGCTGATCACGAGCATCACTTAAAATACATATGCTGCTGCCTAAGCAAAGCAAGTGTAGGTCTCCACATCCACCAGAGAGGGAGTGGGAGAGGCAGACAGAGGCTAAGAAAAGTCAGGGAGGGGTGAAAGAGTAAAACCTAAGCATGTTTGTGTCACCCGCCTACCAGCACAGGGTATCAAACCCCTGATGATTATGTAGTACTATCACAGTTCTGTGCAGTTATTGGATGCACCACATGGGTTACCTGTTGTGGAATGCTCAGAACATATAAATGATGGTGAGTGACATCTGCAACAGGGATATGGTAGCTATACGGTAGGTGACATACACGTGCCTGTCCGCATGAACAGGTGCCACCGTCAACACAGCCACACTCTCACAGGGACACACACACACTGACACACTTGGCAGGGCCAGGCTTAAAAGCCATCAGTAATGGGATTGCCACAACACATCTCTGTGCAGGTATCACATGCACTACATGGGTCATATGGAGGTTGTATGGGCGAAGGGTATAAGGAGGTGTCTGACATCAGACAGCATGCGTCAGTATGCCAGTGGGGGCTGTAGTGAGTGTGGATGTGATCTTACACATAAAACAACACACAAACACACAGGGTGCCAGTATTGACATGCATGGGTGCATTTCTGCATGGGTATGTGGTGGTTGACTGTGGCTGACGGCTATACAAGGCTAGGTGATGGGTATACCTTGGCATCAGGACACATGACAGTGGTCTGCACTGTGGATCAGGCCTGTGGTTTCTGCATTTGCCCACACAGGTGGGTATTGTATCCACCATCCAGTCACCTGGGTGGCTATTGCATGTGGCCAATGCTGTGCATCGCCTGCCACGTATGTGTTTCCTAGTCCATGACATGGACAGTGTCTGGGATGTGCACACCTCCCACATGCATGTACAGTGACATGGGGAATTGTATCTGGGGTGTCGGGCCCATGTTGTGTACACAGATTATCATCGGATGTGCCACTCGTGGCCACCTGTGGCAGGAACTGGTAATGGACAGCAGGTTAACCCTGCGCCTACATTGATAGCATGCTACAGGTATTCTCTGGTGTTGGTGGCATCTGTCCATACAGGGCATGTTTTCAGGCATGGTATGTCCTTTGTGGGTCACATATGATGGCACTACAGGTGTTGCAGATATCCAGTGGAGGACATGGGGAAGGTGCACTGTCTGCATGTATGTGCCTATTGGACAGATGGACAGAATGCCATGCCCTTTGTAGGCCACTGCAATCACTCCATAGTTACTATCAGTTGCCAATATGCAGTGTACTACACACATATTGGCTGTTGCCTCAGCATGTGTGTGTTTGTGTGTGTGTGTGTGTGTGTGTGTGTGTGTGTGTGTGTGTGTGTGTGTGTGTGTGTGTGTGTGTGTGTGTGTGTGTGTGTGTGTGTGTGTGTGTGTGTGTATGTGAGACATGGGCTGAGAGTGTGCTCTGGGTAATACTGGGGCTGCTAACTGTGATTGCCTGGCCGTGATGTCATGTGTATGGGTATGGGATTGCACCCCAGCCTCTCGGCTATTTCGCATCTGGTATCCCTGTACAGTGGGCATTGTGATATAGGGCCACCATAAAACACATTTGCAAAACCCACCCCACATTGGGCCCAGGTGTCACAGACACCTCCATACAGGGTACAAGTTATAAACACACACACCATGTCTCGGATTTGAACCCCTACCTACCTAGTTTAGGTACAGTGTAGCACTATGCAGTTATAGTATGTGCCATGGAGATTATTGGAGTATTCCTTCCCTGAAAGTATATTCTACAGTGTATGACATCAGCAAGACTGCCACTGTAGGCCATTGTATATGTACTGAGTGTGACTAGCCTAAAATGCATTGCTTCTCACACAGACAGTGGAACACACACAAAACAAACACAACCAACATGCATGGGTAACCCCTAACAGAGATCTATATCACACTACAGCAGCGTGCAGTTACAGGACATGCTACGGAGATTACTGGGCAACAGCTTTCCAGAGGTGTATTTCTAGGTGGATGACATCAGCAACCTTGCCAAAGATGAGCATTTGAATTTTAGGGAGTGTGACTACCCTAAAAAGCATTGCTCTCAACACAGACAGGCACACAAACACACACAGTTGCCATGTCTAGGATTTGAACTCCTACCTAATTAATTTAGTCACACTATGGCAGTACGCAGTTATGGGACGTGCCACAGAGATTACCAGGCTACATCCTTTCCAGGGATGTATTTCTAGGTGGATGACATCAGCAGCCTTACCAAAGTAGATCATTTCAATTGTAGTGAGTGTGACCACCCTAAAAAGCATTGTACTCTACACAGATAGGGTCAGACAAACACACACACAAACATGCCATGTCTAGGAGTAGAACAGCTACCTACCTAATTTATCACACTACAGCAGTATGCAGTTACACGACTCACTATGGAGATTACTAGACTACATCCTTCCCAGAGGTGTATTTCTAGGTGGATGACATCAGAAGCTTTGCCAAAGTAGAGCATACAAATTGAATGGAGTGTGACTACCCTAAAATGATTGCTCTCTACACAGGCAGAGTCAAACAGACACACACACACACACACACACACACACACACACACACACACACACACACACACACACACACACACACTTGCCATGTCTGGGAGTAGAACAGCTACTTAACTAATTTATCACACTACAGCAGTACGTAGTTACAGGATGTGCTATGGAGACTACTGGTCTACATCATTCCCAGAGGTGTATTTCTTGGTGGATGACATCAGCAGCTTTGCCAAAGTAGTGCATTTAAATTGTAGGGGGTGTGACTACCCTAAAACACATTGCTCTCTACACAGCCAGACAAACACACACAGTTGCCATGTATGGGGATTGAACTCCTACCTAACTACTTTATCACATTACCGCAGTACGCAGTTATGGGACACACCACAGAAATTACTGGGATACAACCTTTCCAGGGATGTATTTTCTATGTGGATGACATCAGCAGCCTAACCAAAGTAGAGCATTGCAGTTGTATGGAGTGTGACCATCCTAAAAAGCATTGCTCTCTACTCAGACAGACACACACACACACACACAGTTGCCAAGACTGGGGTTAGAACTCCTACCTAACTAGTTTATCACACTACAGCAGTGCGCAGTTATGGGATGGGCCACAGAGATTACTGGGATATGATGCACTTAAGGTGTATTTCACATTAGATTACCTCAGCAGTCTTGTCATAGTGGGGCTATGGGGAGGGCAGTGTGTGTGCATGGGCCATAACCCATTCATCTCGGGGTTGACACGCCACATGCGGGCACAACCTGGGTCATATTCCACAGGTCCGTATATACAGCTGCTAGATGACTACTTCCTTGAACAGTCATGGTGCACAGCTGGCACGTACACCACATACTCTCTAATGCTGACAGACACCGGTGGCTAGTATCTGTAGTGTATGACTTCAGACCCTCTTGTGGATGTGGCCCTTTGGCTCTGTGCTGGGTGGGAGAGCCCTGGATGGCTCCTTGTCACAGTCACCCTCTTCCACACATCTATATATGTCTACCTTTGGCTTATTATAGTGTGTTGTCCTTACATATATGCCTGTATTCCTATCCACTGTGTGTGCAAAGCATGTGTGGTGCATACTGAGGAGTGTCTGCACTAACATCTGCAGCTGCCAGATATGTCTGGTCCACTGGTGTTTGCAGACATGGCCTTCATGTGTTCGTCTGTGAGCATGCCCAATATGACCTTTCAGTATGTTGTTGACTGACATTGCCTTCATTTCTCTAAGTGTGTGAGCATGCCCAGTATGGCTGTCTGTATTACATGTGTGGATCGGGTCCAGGTAGTTTGCACTGCATTGCTGACCTTTGTGTTGTACACCTACAGGTAGCATGCTGTCTCTGCAGGGCCTCCATCGATCATTTGACATGACTGTTACTATATTTCTACACAGGTTTGGGGGGGCACACCTGACTGTTACTATATTTCTACGTAGGATGGGGGGCACACCTGACTATTTCTACGTTTCTACACAGGATTGGGGGGGCACACCTGACTGTTGCTATAGTTCTACATAGGATGGGGGGCACACCTATTTCTATGTTTCTACACAGGATAGGGAGGCACACCTGACTGTTACTATATTTCTATGTAGGATGGGGGGAGCACACCTGACACTTGTACACATTTGCTAGGACTGTACTGGTATGTCGGGTACGCCATTTCAGTCTGTAATCTTGATTATCATGCTGGTTAGAGGCATACCAGTGTACTACAGATCTTAGCTTTTAATTACCTACATATTAGTTACTGACTTCCTAGCCTTCAGAACTGACATCCCACTGCCTGACCTGCTGTAGTCTGTCTGTGTATGCCTGGGGGGAAGGTTACCCTTAGGCCTCATTCAGAGGCCTTAGCAGAACCTTTGTGTTTGTCTACACCTGTCCTGCTGGCTGTGACTGTTGATGGGTATGTTACACCCCCTGACTGGCATGTGTGAGTCAGTTACCTTGTGGGTGTCCCAGTATTGAGGGTGGTGCTGCAGGGCTGCCTATGTCAGATTGACATAGTAAACTCCCTACACATGGTTAGGCACAGGTAGTGTAATGTTTGGCATCCCTTTTACTGTATGCAAGAGTCAGAGAGAGGTGTTATTCCCTGGGTCCCTCCCATGTCAGTGTATGTGCTATGCGTTGCCTCTTTGCCAAGGCCAGTGCATACTGGGCACGCCTCCTTCTGCCTACTGGGGCAGGCTCAGATTGTTCCTCCTCTGAGTCACTCTGTGCCTGTGCAGGCCTTGGCATTGGTGGGGGACTGTGTGGTCCTGCCCCATGCTGTTCCTGCTGCAGCTGTTTCCTCAGGATCATATTGTGTAGCATGGCACATACAAGGACAATTTGGGTACATGTAGCTGGTGAGTACTACAAGGCTCCACCGGATGTGTCCAGGCACTGGAACTGTGGCATAAGCATCTCAAACACATGCTCTATTATGATTCTTGCTTGTGCGTGTGCCTCATTATGGAGTTCTTGTTCATGTGTGTGTGCATTTCTGATGGGTGCCATCAGCCACGGCTCCAGTGTGTATCCAGCATCCCCCACTAGGTCACCGCGTGGGATATCCCCACTGGCAAATCTCTGGTACACCTGCGTCAGATGCCAGATGTGGGAATCGTGATAGCCTCCAGGGCAGCCAGCACACACAATCATTATTATGACCTGGGCATCACACTCAGCCTGGCAGTTGATGGAGGCGAAGCCCTTGCGGTTGATGTAGACCCTACCGTGCTCACTGGGTGGCACTTTGATGCATATGTGCGTGCAGTCTATTGCACCCACTACCTCTGGGTAATCCGCTATTTGGTGGAAGAGACACATATTGCTGGCCAATGCCTCACAGGTGTTGGGGAAATATACATGCTCACCGACATGTGCTGACATGGCATCCAGGAATTGGTGGAGTACCCTGGATGTTGATGCCTGTGAAATCCCCATCATATCCCCAGTTGGCCTTTGGAAGATACCTGTAGCTAGTATTCTTAGGCCTACACATACCTTGGTATCCACTGGGATGGGTTCCCCTCTGTTAGTTCTGTGTGTCAGGCGTAGCCGGCACAGCTCAACAATTTGCTGTAGGAGGTCCCTGTCCACCATATAGCGCTCCACTATCTCCAGCTCATGTAGCCCCTGGTAGGTTATCCTGGGTCTGTACACTCTCCTCCATCCATTCACTGTGGGTTTGTCAGCAGCATTCACATACTCACCACCATCAGCCTCTTCCACAAGTTGTATGATAGCTATTGCAGCCCCTATCATTTTGCTGTTGTGAGTGTTAAAAGTTCCCCACTTGTTTACACCATTGGTGTAAAGTGTGGGAAAACCAGAGGGGAAGGTGTTTGCTTAGTTTATAGCAGTGTTCTGGGCTGGGCTGGGCTGGTCTGCTGCCTGCGTAATTGGCTGATTCTGATACATTTCACCTGCCAGCTAAGCTAGTTCTCCTTGATTACCTTCCTACTGCTGTTTTCCCTTCTCATTGCTTTGCTGTTTAAGCCCATGTGTGCGCCACGCAGAGTGCTCATATGTGCACATTGCTGCTATTTCCAGGTTTCACCTCTTTTTTCTTCCTGTAAGTCCCAGTGTGTGGCGTGCACACCTGCTTAGGCTTTGTAAAGAGTGCTATGCAGGTTTAGACACACTCCCTAGCTAAGCTCTGCTAAGCTAGGAGCAGACCCGAGCCACAGGGCTCCAATCCGCTTACAGTATGCCTGGCACCTGCCCCCCCCCCATGATGTCACCTACCTCCTAGCCTTGCACCAGGCTATTCCTGCTCTTACACTGTTGGGACCTGGCTCACATGCTGGGGAAAACTGGGATTCACTATCCTTCCCCTCATTTGCATAGAATTGGCAGAATACTGATTTTGGTTAGAATGCTTATTTTAGGTTTATTTTATTATTTTCCCCCCAATCCCATTTGAAGCCACTGTCCTACGCTTAAACAGCCAAGATTGGAGAAATAAAAATAAAAGTTGTTTTTTTATTTTATTTTTTGATTTGTTTGCAATGCCAATGGCCTTATACTTGACATATTGCCTGCCAGAGCTCCTGCACTAATCCTGCACACCGTGCAGGGCATAGTGAATCCGGGGGATTCACTATTATTGATCTTGGTGGAGAGTTTGACTTTCTTGAATTTTTCACTTGAAACTATGTGCCCTGTCAGTACCGCCAATGGTTTTAATTTCTTAGGTATGCAAGTGGTTAAAATGTTTACCATATTAGTTCCTGCCATTCCTTCAGGGATGCCATAAATCTTTAAGAATTTTTTTTCTTGCCATTCTTTCTATATCTTCAATTTAATTTATCAACTAAGTACTTTTATTTGGCAGAAAGACAGTCTAGTTTTCATTCTCCGTCCATGTCATTTAAAGAAGTCTTGATTACTTTGATTTAACTCCCTTGTTGCTGAATCATCGATTTTAACATATGTGTTTGTTTTGAACTGTTTCCCTGTATAAAACATAATCTTAGCGTGAAACTGGACTATTTTAAAAGACAAATTCTAAACAGAAGACATTATCTGTTGTAAGTTTTCCTTGAAAGACATATCCATGTGAGAACACATAATGGTGCTCATTTCTTCAAGTAATCAATTCAGTTTTCCAAAAATGCTGTTCAACGTTTGTATCGAGGAATATTTATCCTACATTTTGAAAGTATACTTCCTCAAATAACTAAAACCTTTCCTCTCAAAAAAATCCCTGCAGCATATTTTGCAAACGTTGTTACTCATTTGCCATGGTGACTCCACCCCTCAGAGGTTAGTTCTGTGGTTCTAGGTTAACAATGTACATGTGTAGTTTTGTTTAATTAGATAGAAGCTGTTTCATTGAATGGATATATCCATGAAATAGACAGACAAAAAAATCATAAAAAGACAACCCTGTGTGAAGTGAGGGATAAACCCTACAATTTATAAGGATGGCATTTTGTGCATGTAGCCCTTACTAAATCTAATCACCTCTAAGGTCACACCAGCTCAGGGGAAGAGACAGTCAAGCAGAACTATTCCACTGGTGAAATGTTACTTTGGAAGCAGCCAGTTATGGTTTACTTAAAGTGGGTGGCCAAACATTCAGCCTTATATACTTATTCTGTAACTGCTATGCCAGACATAGTGTAAGTTCATTTTTGCACATACTTCCCTACAAGCTTTTCTACGTCAGTTTGACTTTTTCTGCATCTCTTCAGTCTCTGGAACCTTCTTCCCTTTCCTGTTTATGGCCATCAGCTGCACATTCCTCAGACTGTTGCAGTATTTTCTCATCACCAATTCACCTTACTTATTCTTTCTTCTTTTACCTTCCTACTACAGCTGTAACACTTTAATAAAAGACAGTGTCTGCATATGATAAGCTAGGTTTTGTATGTATGTGGGTGAACACATGCATTCACAAAACTGAGCAACATCTCCCAAGGGCTTTTAAATTAGTCAGTGAGTTACATATCAAAGATAAATAAGTTGTTTTGTTTTGTTTTTTTTTCTACAAAATTGCGGTAAGTCCAATTATACCAAGATGGGAAATATCCAAAAACAAATTAACCACTCTTTAAACCGTGGTTAACCTATCAGTCTTGTGACTGAAACTACATAACTCCTGCTAATTTTGTGTAAGCTTCATAAATATAAGTAACTTAAAAACTAAACATAGTGTCAAAGAGTGTCTGTTAGTGAATCCTAATTGTAGTACATCAGTGGTACATGAGACACATGCCTAAGGTGCAGAAGGCATCAGTTAAGTGAATGATATCCTATGTCAACTGCAGTTCAGGATCTACAGCTGATATTCCTACAACTTTTTTTTTTTCTGTGAAATGTATTACTGTTCTGCAAACTATATTTAAATTGTTAAGGTGACATGCTGAAATATGCATTTGCATATATACAGTACTCCATGAAACTAAAATCAGGCAAAATATAAAGCTTAATCAGTTTTACTTATTAAAATAACTATAATACCTGCCAGGGTAAGACATTATGAAGGATTTACTCCCTTCTAGCAGCCATATATGATCTTGAGGAGGAGCCATGTCTATTCAGGAGTAATCTCCCATGCTTGGTAGGTATTATTTTGCTGCAGAAATTTGAGACTACCTGCCTAATTAAATACAGAGCCAATCCAAAACATTTTGTAGTTCTCTGAGTCTGTTGGAATGCCTGTTTTGATACCAAAAAAATCTTAAACAGAATTGTTCTGCAGTTAAATCACTCACAATGAAAATCAGGGCAAATAAACAGAATATATGTATTCCACAGAATATTGTTTTATTACTTGTGTCATAAAATGAAAACTGTCAACATTTTTATATGATTTTACTCCTCCTCCTGCTCCTGTGACTATCTATCCTGTCTTCTCTTATTTGATCCAGTGTTTCCCTACTTTTTCCCCAGTTTCCACAGATATGGGATGTAGATGGAGAACACAGCCATTATCCTTGAGAGACAGCGATTTCCATTAAAACCTAACCTCTCCTCAAATCACTCACATACTTGTTTGTCAAAGTGAAAGCCTACTACACCTTCCACAATGTGTGTCTATGCTTCTACACAGGACTGATGAAGACTTGTGCTTTCATACTTTACCAGAGCCAGTGTCATGTGCCCAGGCCATGTGCTTCATGCTATACACTCATTCCACAGTAGGTGTCAGCACTGCTTCACTCCAAACCTCTTCCTTCTCTCAGGATGGATGAATCAGCATTCACCACTCACTTCCAGCCTCCTCTGCAGGTTCCTCCAGCACTCATCTCACCAGTCACCATAGAGGTACATTGTCAGCATTTCGGGTAATGAGGAGAACACTCATTGTTACCAGATTTGATTGTGTGTCGAAATGCAAGTGAATATGAAAAAGGTGTATCCAATGATGAACACAATGCTAGTGCTACTGATTGCACAAAACAGTAAGCCCTTCTCAGCCTCAACCAGAAATGGTTGTAGAGTGTCCATACTGACTGACACCACCTCTTCTTAGCTTTACCACCAATGTTCTGGTAGTACTGAGCCTACTGACTGTTCATACTATCACACTTTGTCTGTATGTTTAACAAATGATATTTTGAAACATTGTTGATATACAGACTGAAATGGATAAAAACAATATACTTCATTGCAGACTATGTGTGGAAACTAAAGCTGCATCTTAAACTGGCACGTCTAACATAAAACAAATATGAAAAAATAAAGTTTCAAAAGGTGTTCACATAGTGAAACACAAAAATCAGTTATTTTCAGTTTCCTACCCCTTCCAGTGTTATCAGACAAAAAGGTTATACAAAGATGTGAAAAAAATGATGATTAGTGTTCTGGCTGAACCAGTAGAGGAGATGAGTCAGCAAAAGCACTGTTATTACTTGACATGAAGAAGACCCTCATCAAGAAGCAATGATGTGAACTTGCAGAAAGTTCTCTTGTCAGTCAGGCAAATGTTGACAGGTTACTTCCTAGTTTTGTGATTGAAGATTTGTTGCTATTCATCACTGCTGAACAGCCTTGAATTGCAAAATTAATTAGTGATCCACAGCTAAATAAAAGTAATGTCAAGAAAACTTTGGCTGACAAAAACAAGAAGACATTACAAACAATGAATAATAGTTAATTTCAGAATTCACCAGACAAGGTTTGATATATATATATATACTAATACAGTTATTATGGTAATAGGACTGAAGGATACACAAGTCAATTTGACAAGAAGTCATTTGCCATCTTCCAATAACCACCCTCAGGCAGTAAAACCCCTTCCAAGGAGGACAATGCCTGTAAGTCCCAGAGTAAATTTAAGGGTACCCAATACAGTTGTCCAAGCTATGTTTGAAGGATGACATGAAATCATATAGCTCGACCTGTAGGGGGATCCTATTCCAGAACCAAGGCTGGTTCTGAGTAATGAACTTATCCCTCAATCTAGTTTTATTTCCTGATGATGGTTGAGGTTCTAGTCTTGGCTGTATTATCTGAGATATCAAAAAAGGAGGTCAAGGGTATAGCAGGATCCCTACATTCATAGTAAGCAATGCAAAGATCCCCCTCATGAACCTGTATGACATTGAGCTCAGACAGAAGAATTCTAGTCTCACCTGGTAGTTAATATTTTTGAGGCTAGATATAATTTTTGTTGGGAACCTCTGCATTTTATCAAGTTTATGGATGTGTCTGTAAGATGCATACCAAAGAGTACATTATATTCTATACTGGGTCTGACCAAGGCAGAATATAAGGAAACAAGGACTTACTTCGTTTTAGGAGAGATGCCTTTGGCAATTAGTTGTGAGATACAGAAGGCTTTCCTAACAACAGTTGCCACACAATGATCAAAGAAAAGAGAGCTATCAATCCAGTTTTCTAATCAGTGACACATTTGATAACAGGGTGTTATTGATGAGGTAAGATGAAACAATTTGCTGTTTCTTAATAAGGAGTAAAAAAAATAAAAATGAAATACTATATTTCTTGGCATTTAGTTAAGTCTTTTGTGGTGCATTAGGTATTGACTCGTTAATTTATTTTGAAGGATATGAGTGTCTCTGGTTCATTTGTTCTTCACAGTACTCATCTCGGAATGACAGCACAGTGAACTGCTTCAAATAACTGCAAAGGAAATCCACAGTACTGGCACGCTTGAGACTAAAAATTAAACAAATGTCTGATCTCTTTGTAACACATCTTCACTGTAATCCTTAAAACATCAGTTTCAAAATAATGTTCTTAATCCAAGTGTGACATCCCTGCTCTGGGCCTGTAATCATGGAGCCTCAATCCTCACCACTGACACCAGTGAGGGACATTAACTTGGATCAAAAATAGATACACACAGTATTTTGAGATGCATCTCTCTGCATCAAGCACAATTTCCCTTAAGAAGCACACAGGGAACATACTCAGTCCTGGAGTTTGGTTCCCCCTCTCTCTGTCTCTCTCTCCCTCCAGGCCCAAAATAATACTCCCCACTGACACAGCTTTTGAGCTGAGTACTCAGCCAAGTGTTCCAAGCCAAGTAATGCACCACCCTCTCTGTGAAGCCAGTGCTCTGTGTCCCTGCTCCAAGTAGGTGACACACACACACACACACACACACACACACACACACACACACACACACACACACACACACACACACACACACACAGACACACACACACTTTTTAAGATTTGATTTTCACACACACACACACACACACACACACACACACACACACACACACACACACACACACACACACACACCTGGGAAAGGCTGACACAGATATACTAGCTATGTCCCCTCTGCCCAGACTATAAGGTAGACACTGCCACCAGAACACTCCAAAGCCAGCTATTTTAAGGGTCTTACAAGGGTGCCCAATTATACTGAATAAAATTAATACTAACACAAATGGTAGTCTTTGACCAAGGCAGCAAGACTTTCAGGCTTTTCATATAAATATAAGTACGCTCAAAAGTTAAAATATTCTCTAAAAGACCAGCCATAATGAAAAGTTTAAGTATATTTAATAATAAATTATAATAAAAACATGAAAATACTAAATATCTAATTACAATAAACACCAGAGTTTCAATCACAGGAAATATTAAAAAATAACACAGATGGAAAGACTTACACAGATACAGAAAAACAATACTTAATTAATCTCACTATATTTTCCTGACCAATCTAAAGAATTACTGTCCCCTAGTTCATTTACTAGAGCAAAGCAAGATGATGTAGGTGAGTGGGTCCTTCTTTGTCAGTTTTCAAAAACAGACTGCCCTAAGAATTCTGTCTCATCTAGTATTAAAACATCATTTCCATCCTGGATTGCAGAATGACATCACATACATCTGGTCACCTGACTTCTTGTTCCCACACTACCACCTTTACTAGAAAGTGAGCCAGAATCTTGCACATGTGTGTTACCATACACACACATACAGCTTTGCTACGATGTATTATAGCATCTAGAAGTTATAAAACCATTTCAAACACTTCTACCCTTCCAGGGTAGCAATTAGTTCACCCCTAGGACAGTACAGTAGGATTTCGAGTCCTGGTTTTCATAGACATTTTGTCTTTGGCTGCATTCAGAACTGTAAGATACAATTTTTATGGCCTAAACTAGGTAATTTAATTTCAAACTATTTTTCAAAGTTAGCTGGACTGAGATTAACCTCTTCTCTTCCAGTATCCTCTGTTACAAAATATTAATTTCAACAGTTACAATACAGCCTGAAATATTGGTGTATTTCTTTTCTGTCCAGCAGGACCCACTGTTGATGCATTTTTAACACAAGCAGTATTACAAATTAATTTTCAGCACAAGCACCTGTACATATCAGTTTGATATACACATGCCATATAATTCTTTACAAAACTCCAGCTAGCTACGATGGGATATGTTACACATGCATTGCCCTACTACTCTTGGCATAGCTGGCACTACCTCACATCATCACACCAGGTACTGGCAGTGAAGCAAAGTTTATAAAGACATTCTGCAATGTTAATTGTGGTAGATATATGACGTCAGGAGGCTTGATAAGTAACACAAAAATAGCAGGAGATGGGGTAGAGGCAGGAGACATGCAGTAATCTGTATTTTGTTATATATAGATAAATAGATGTGTGTGTGTGTGTGTGTGTGTGTGTGTGTGTGTGTGTGTGTGTGTGTGTGTGTGTGTGTGTGTGTGTGTGTGTGTGTGTGTGTGTGTGTGTGTGTGTATATATATATATATAATATATATATATATATAATATATATATATATCTGTGTGTGTTTATATATGTACATATATATGTATGTTTCAAATTATTTCTGCAGAGGAAAAGGCATAATACATAACAAACTAATCCACAAAGTTAAAAATAAATGCCGACCCCTGAGCAGAAACTATTTGCATTATATAACTGACTGTACCCAATTTATGAAAAATAATATTCCAAGATGACAAATTATGTGCTTATTGAGGATTACCACTAATAATGATAATTTTAATAAAGAAATTGTTTTTTATTAAATTATTCATTGACAGGCATAAATCTGAATTTTTGAATAAACTGGATGCTGAAATTTTATTTAAGAGAGAACATTTTTTTCCTCCTGTTTTACTAAAGGAAATCATTTTTGAGTCTAGCAGATCTTCAGTACAGAAGTATTTTTTTTACTTTAGAAATAACAGTTGAGGGTTTTACTATACAGAATAGTACAATAGGACAATTGGAAAGCTTTATTTGGGGAACTCTGATGAAATAAATATAGTTGATCCGCAGCCTAAGTTTGTTTTCAGGAGAAATGGTAAAACGAAGAGTATTTTACAAAAAAAGCATTGCTGTTGTCCCTTATACAATCACTAGTAAAGAGAAAGGGACCTATAAGTGTGGAAATTGTTCTACTTGCAATTACATTTCAGATGGACCATTTGTTATTGAAGTATTGTTATTGGAGTTCTGTATTTAGCCCTGTGTTCATCCTGCAAAAGATTTTTATGTTGGGATGATTACAAGAAACCTGTCTAAACCCATAAAGGAATATTACAATAAAATAAAAAAAGAAAACAAAAAAAACAATGCTTTGTATAAACATTTGTACAACATGGAAAAAATATTATTTTTATGTGTTAGATCATTACTTTTTGAATATGGCGAAGATTACAAAAACAGATTAGAGTCTAAGGAAAGTTTATGATAACTGAGGCTGCAAGCAGATAAAAAGACAGGATTAAATGAAAAATTTAACATAAAATACTTTTCAAGGGCTAGATTCCTTAAAATACAGTTTTAGAACTAATTTATGTATAAAAAATCATATTACTGGATTTTTATATTTTTTGAAAAACTGTTATTCTGTCATGTATTTAAGTTATGTGACTTACAAAACTGAATATATACAAGTTGGTTCTATCTAAAGGTTTTATCTGAAGTCCATTTTGTCTTGAGGATGAAAGCACTATTCTGCTGTGGTCATTTTTTTTTTTGGTTGGTGTTTGTTCCATGACTATTTCAACTGATGCCTTTTTTGATTTTAATCCACAAAGCCAGCTTATTAGTACTAAAATCATACATCCAATACAATTCCCCCTTTTCAGTATATAGCTATATTACTATTATATATTATATATTGGAATCAGCATCAAATCCCCTTTCACATTTTGTACATGGAGGTCAGGTTATCTCATTAACATTAACCAAATCATGTTGAGACAAGGTCTACACTGCTGGTTGGCTAACCCTGATTCATAGGTTTAGTGTTTCGTAGGTGTGTATTGGACTAATGACCACTGAGGCCCTTTTAAGCCTAGCTATGCATCCCAAACCTCTGATAAGTTCTGGTACCCTTGATAAGTGTAAGTAGGGGCTTGAAAAATGAAACATTTACAAACAGGGACCTAGGAAACGAACCATTTACAGGCTGCCTGTGTCAATTAGAGACATATGTGCCAAACCAGGGATGAATTTCCTGTTCCCCGTCCAATTGTCCAAGTTACATTTGAAATGGGTTTGGGAGAAACGCTGCTTCACATGGATGGGGAGCCTCCATAGAACATGTTATTTATGCCCCATATTCTTTCAGTGAGGACCCTATGTGGACATTCCAGCTGCTGGATGTACCTGGTTAGATACATACCAAAGGGAGCATTTTACTTATTGATAGGTATGATGAATGCTGAATTCACTGTAACAATAACCTCCTTGGACCTAGATGCTATAGCTTTGTTTATAAGTTGCACAACATGGAATGATTTCCTCACTACCATTGACATGTGATGGTTAAAGGCTAGATTACTGTCTACATTGTGTACCCAAGTCCCTGACTACTGGGTGGACTCTTAGAGGCACGTTGTCAATATGATAGTTACCAAGGGTGGCTAATGCTCTGAAGGATACTATTATGCATTTCTTGGCATTTCGTTTTAATCCATGGCTCCGTTACCAGCTATTTGTCTGTGTCCTTCCTGGAGAGCATTAGTATCAGTGGGGGATTCTTTGACTGATCCTAATTTGCAATCATCTGTAAATTTGTTCAGCCAGAGGCCCTTAATGTTTGCCTTGACTTCAGGGAAGTAGATGCCAAAAAGGAGTGGTCCCTGAAATGAACCCAGAGGCACTCTCTTTGTAGAGGTGGACTCACCAATTCTAACTTCCTGGGTCCTGTCTGTGAGCCAGCTGGCTATCCACTGGGTGACAAAAGGGTTTATACCTGACTTATTGTGAGGGGGATTTTGTCAGATGCCTTGACCAGGTCAAGGTAGGCAGTGTGAACTGTTTTGTCCTTCTCCATTGCTTTGATGACCTTCTCAAAGTAGTCCACTAAGTTGAGTAGTCCACTAATATGACCAAACTGGGTCATATCCACTGTCTGGAGATTTCCTATGGATACATATATATGGCATTAAACAGTGAATACATATGTTATTGAGTTTTGATGTATCAAATTCAAAACATGAACTCTCCATAAAACGAAATGTAACATCACAGACCCCTTACACATCCCCAACACCACGTATCCTCAACTACACTTAAAACATAATAAACAGGAGATTCAGAACATTGGAAAACAAATCAAAACACTTAATGAAAAGTAAAACTATGAAGATATAATTACATAAAAAGAAAAAAATATAAAAAATGTAAAACATAACCTTTTTGCAGGGGACAAGTCCCTCATACCCTAATGTTGGAGGCTGCACCCCTATATTCCTGCAGATTTAAATATCTCAACTATCAGATCACACAAGAGTGGGGAAACAAGCAAATAGCTAATCCTCACCGTACTGTACTCTCTGTATTCATACTCGGACACATTTCAACACAACAATGATTTGATTATACAACATATCAAATCACTGCTTCCACCTTAAGACTCAAATATACAAATATTATATATTTTTATACTATATACAGTATGTATATATATATATATATATATATATATATATATATATATATATATGTGTGTGTGTGTGTGTGTATGGGTCTATGTCACATAACTGAATCACACTTCACTGAAACTCTTGTCATAGAGACAAAAAAAGTGAACCATCAATAAGGCGAACGTTCAAATCAGCAAAAAATACCACAGGGAAAGGAAGCACTTAACCACCTTATGAACAACACACACACACACACACACACACACACACACACACACACACACACACACACACACACAGCTGTATGTCAAACCTATCCCCCAATTATATTGGGGTGGCCTAATGGTTAAGGTGTTTGCCTTACAAACACAAGGTGCAGGGTTTGAGTCTCACAAGGGATAATTGGCTAGGCTTAAAATGGCTTGCAAGGGCAGTTAGCTTAGTACTAATCTATGAACCTATGAACTCTAAGATCATACTACATTGAGGAAAAGGGCAGTTTCCTAAAAGTAGCCAACTGCTTCCTTTCCCTGTAATTTTTTTTTGCTGTTGTTAACATTAGGTTTATTGAGCATTTGTTCTTTTCATCTTTACGAAAAGAGTTTTGGCGAAGTGTGGTTCAGTTATGTAAATTAAACCTGTGTGTGTGTGTGTGTGTGTGTGTGTGTGTGTGTGTGTGTGTGTGTGTGTGTGTGTGTGTATATATATATATATATATATATATATATATATATGTGTGTGTGTGTATATATATATATATATATATATATATATATATATATATATATATATATATATATATATATATATATATATATATATATATATATATATATATATATATATATATATATATTATATATATATATATATACACTATATATACATTTATATGTGTGTGTGTTTCTGTGTATACAAGGTGGTATGCATTGTTAAATCGATCATTGTAAATTATTCTTAACACTAGAGTAAGCATGTCATGGACTACTATATCATCAGAGTAAGATCAAATTAAATTTTCCAGTCTTCAAAATCATGTTTAACTCTAGAACTGTCCTGGTATCTTGGCTACCATATCAAGAGAATTTAGCAGGATTATGATCTTGACTTGTGGTACTTTTTACTGAGGTATGGTTTTAATTGGAGATACATGCACAAGATTTTCTCTCCAGGAGCCATTAATTATCACAGATATTATAGTCTGTATTTTCGTACTAATCCCTCCAATGGGCAGGGAGAGGAATGAACTGAATCAATATAGGAGCCAAAATGCCCTCCCCCATATAAAAACTTGGCAGTCAAACACCTACTCCCACTACTTTGTCATGCAGTGACGGCCCTCCACAGCGGGATTGTGGCATTGGCTGGCCCAGACCATTAACTCCCTCCCAGGATGGGCACACCCATCCTTCACTGCCAGTGTCCAATTTGCTAATCAGTCTTGGGTTGCCTGTATCATAGTCAGTTCTGTAACCTTCTATGCTATCAAATGTGACAAACTTGTTTGAATCATGGCAAAGGAAAGTAAACGATGATGGACATAATTCATACCAACCCGGGAATGCCAACTGCTGTCAAATCTTTAAAAAAAGTGGTTCCATAGTACTGAAACTGCAAAACAATATATTTAACAGTTATTTTTTTCCAGGGAGGCTGTACCCTCCTGCCTCTCAATGTTGGGGCATAGCCCTCACACCCACAGTCTTTAAATATACTGTGAGGTCACAACACCCTGGGATATAAGGAAGAGCTAATTTTCCTTTTATTCCAAGATGGTGAAACCCAGGAATTAACATTTTTATAGACTAGTGTAGCAAAGTCTCTACATTGAAGGCTGCAGGGAGACATCCCACCTGCACAGAAGTCATCAGCTAAATAATTTTCCATGAGTTGACTAGCATGTTTCCAGGTTTCAGACTTTATATACACTGAAGAAATGATAGTCCATTCCTGATGGCCTAAGCCTCAACTAATGAATACACAATGAATCCATATGTTTCCTGGTGGTTATAGTTGGGATATCACATAATTGAGTATTTAAGCAATTTTGTTTATTTGTATATATTTCAAATTATATCTTTATGTGGAAAATCAGTATTTTTGCAAATAACCAAAAAAAGTAGACTAGGAGCAGAGACTTAGACTAATTTAAATAAGTTTTGGATATGGCTTATTCCAAACTGCTGAGCTTCAATGTGAAGAAATAGTGGTCTAAAAACCCAAACAAGAAGTATTTAGTAGGAAGAGTAGTGGTAGCATGGACATGTTAACAAAAAATCATATCAAGTCCTTGACATGTGGAACATGGAAAATGGCTATGAGTAAGGCAAACATGATGCTGTAGTGTATAGAAAGAATGTATATGAACTGCTTACATGTCATACACACCGGGTTAAATCTGGCATAAAGTATTATGCATACTTTCTCTGGGATATGGGCGGACTAGGGACAGCAGGATAACGATCAAGGTACACAAATGTGAAAGCCAGCAAGACTGCAGTAATAAGTAAGTGAACAGATGTGGTTCTGTCTACTAAACAGATACACTAAGGTGATGTGATTTGGAATCACAGAATAGCAAAAGAGCTATCTGACAAAATAAAAATAGATCTGGAAGACAGAAGAAGATCTAACTACATATAAAGGGGACGGGACTGTAAAACCACAGATATCTTTGAAAAAGGCTTAGGATAAATGGAGTTCATAATAGGAAGGTAAGAGAGTGGTAGCTGAGTGAGGACTAGTTACAAATGCAGCTGTGGTCTTTTATCGCCGTTTGTTAAGTTGGTCTCCAGTTTCTTAGATGTTGATGGACCAGCAGTTTATTATGCAACAGCTGTAGACCGCATATACTCTGTAGTGCCTTCTAATGCAACAGTGAGCTTTCTACATACATAAACATCAAACATTTATTTTTCCTCTGAAATTTAAATGTTTATTCCTAAAAACACTGCTGACAATTGATAAAAGTGGACCTGTGTCAGATCTCACTGAACTTGACATCCACTTTTGTAGAAAAAGTAAACAATCATGTAAGTGTGTGTGTGTGCGTGTGCGTGTGTTTGTGTGTGTGTGTGTGTGTGTGTGTGTGTGTGTGTATGTGTTTGTGTGTGTCCATGAATGTATGTGTTTATATGACTGTGATTTTCTCTCTTAATTAAAGGAAATGTTCACCATCCTTCTGGACTCCTGGATGAACAAATTACTCCGTAATGAATGCTTGATGCCATCTAGGTAAGTATGACAGGAGTATTCAGTGTTTTTGAATCAGTATATGAACCATTAGATAGTAGTCTAATAGTAAAACACTTGCAATGCTTTGTTTGTAAAATGATCATAGCTCAGTTGTGCAATAGAAAGGTTGTTTTCACAGCTATATTACTAACGATTGACTCTTCTGTGCTATTACTTACCCTTTCAGTGATATTTGATGTTTTCATTCTGTGATATCTCCTAACTGTAGACATATTTCTTACTTCATTTGCAGTACTTTTTTGTGCATTTTTACAACTAATTTGCCCAATGGAACCTTAAAACTACATTAAAGAAAAATTGCAAATGGAGTGATATGACTTGCTTGCTCTTTTTACCTTTACTTCTACCCTTTCTAGATCCCTGTTGTCAAATAAGGATACTTTTTTTAAGTCAGTTCCCTTGTTTACAAATGTGCTGAAAATGAAATTATGCAAAGGTCTAAGCAAAGTCATGTCAAATACTTTGAGTTAAAGTTTAGATAGCACTTGACTTTTTCAAGTTACTCTATAGAACTGTTTAATTAACTAAAGCATTTTATTGTCTGGTCAAAGCAACATTTGTGAAAAAGATGCTTTTGAGTCATAACAAACAAAAGACGGATACATGCATGTTTGATAAGTTGATAATACAGAAACTGTTATATGGAAAAGTTTAAATGTTTTATTGAGGGAAACTAACACAGAATTAATTGTAAATGATGCAGTTTGAGTTTATCTGTTTATCTGAATGATTCATTTGTTTGTAACAATCATTAAAGCAGCAGCATATTCTATATGTTGTCATGTGACAGTGCTTTCTGACCTAGGCATCAATTATGATGGATAGCCAGAGACCCAACAATATCAGATCTTTGAGCTTACTGTTTTATTTCAGAAGGCTCATTCATCAAAAGTTATTTCTTTCAAGGTCAACAGGACTTGAGTCATATAAAAAAGTAATGCGTTCTCTATCAAATAAAATATGACAGATGAAACAATTCTTCAGGGGACATTTCTCAAACAAGGAATGTGCAGAAATTATAATCATCACTTTTTAATGAGATTCAAACAAGATGTTCTGATCTTCACTGCAAGATAAATTCACATTTTCCTCCAGTATCTGATTGTTAGCATGGAAAAGGATTTTACCACAACTATAAATTTATGTCACAATGTGGAAGTCATCTCTAAAAGTTTTGCTTTTCCACTGTATCAGACAAAAGCACTGGTCTGGGTTTGTGTGACTTGATATTCATGTGTGTCAGTTACTGGGGTACGGATAGGAGGGCAGATTATGTGACAGAGCTGTGCTGGGGACAAGGACAGTATAGCAGACATTCTGCTCCTAACTGATGTGCAGTGGGTACATTGCCAAAACTTCAAAGGAAGCACTGCTGCTTTAATTAGGGTTACTTTTATCAGCTGCAGGCATCTCGTTTTGTCAAGTTTCTGAATAAGTTTCTCTGACTATAAGCAGGCATCCCCTTTTGTCAAGTTTCTGAATAAGAAGTTTCTCTGACTATAAGCAGACATATTTAGGAAGAACACCTTTATCATATGAACCTTACCATCCCCTCACATGGTATAGTTCCTTACACAGGCTGCATCTGGTTACTGTTATGTTGAAAATGTCCAGTCCCCAAGGACTGATTTTATAACGTCATGACACTGCTGAGTACCTGGTTGGCCAATGACAAACACTGCATATTAACCAGTCTCATAAATCCTATAGTGATCATTTTGGATGAGCTAGACCTGTTAATATATAAATCTCATGAAATTGTGTTCCCACTATGTCAGATAAATGTATGGCATATTTAAAAACCTATTTTTGTGGCCAGTTTATAAAACATAGTACACTGAGAGTGTAGAGAAAAATACTAAATTCTAATATTATAGACATACTCCTTTTGGTGTATCCTGAGCTGGTCATCCACTGCATACTAAACACATTCTGACTGATATTCTCAAAGGACAGTTCCTGAATTACACAAAGCATGACTCTACAATTTGTACAGAAGGCAAAGGGGAGGATGAGAGTAATTTGTCTGGAAACAGTAGTACATTTCCTTCAAGAATTCCGTCAGGAATTTATTTTCCTGTTTAAGACAGGACATAAATCTGCTCACAGGATCTGACAAAGGGGTTAAATTAATTCCAGGTATCTGCTATGCATTCTAGAAAGTGGAAGTTTTAATTTTGCTGTAATGGACTTCGACTCTGTCTCAGCAGAATAATTTACTTTTCATTTCATTTGTCATCAGTGGAAGATTCTGCAAGAGTTAATGGTAGCTGAGTCACTGAGGGTGAGTAACACATGATTCACTAAATAGAAATGGATCTTCTTCTTACTCAGGGACTGCCGTTAAAAAGGATTGATCACTGTTTAGTATTCATTAATTCAACTTTTTGTACTTATGACCTTAATTCTATGTGGCATAAACTGGATGGTTGTCATTGACAGTGTCAGCATGTAAACTGTTGATTAGATGTGAAATAAAAATCTAGTCAAAGACATTTCTAATTTTTTCCTGTTCTTGTAGGGGTAGAAGTTAGTTGTGTAAAGTGCTGCTAAATTATAATGTGCTGATAATGGAGACCAGGGGACCAATAACAACTTCAGCACAGAGACTGTCAGGTGTCTAGACAACTGTGAGTCTTAAATGTTTATATTTGTTTATGTAAAGGTTAAGAGCAAGGGATTTTATGTGTTTGCATGGTTATAAATACATTATGGAGAGGGAAGTGCTCATAACTGGTAGAGATCACCTTCCCAAATGCTATTTGTAGATAAGTAACCCATATGTCACCTGGTGGATAGCCAACTGGCTCGCAGACAGGACCCAGGAAGTTAGAACTGGGGAGTACACCTCTACAAAGAGGCCAGTCATAAGTGGAGTCCCTCAAGGATTGGTCCTTGGACTGCTCCTTTTTGGCATTTACTTCTCTGAAGTCAAGTCCAATGTCAATGGTTTCTGGCTAACTAAATTTGCAGAAGACTGCAAATTAGGAGCCATCATTGAATCCCACACTGACACAAATATTCTCCAGGAAAGGCTGACACAGACAAACAACTGGTGTCAGAGCCATGGACTAAAACTAAATGCCAAGAAATGCATAATAGTATCCTTTGGGAAGTTATCCACCCCTGTAACTATCATATTGATAACACACCCCTTAGAGTTGACACAATAGTCAGGGACTTAGAGACACACATAGACAGTAATCTAGACTTTGACCAACACATGTCTACAGTAGTGAGGAAATCATTCTATATTGTGCAACTTATAAACAAAGGTATGGCATCTTGGTCCAAGGAAGTTATTGTTCCACTGTATTCAGCATTCATCAGACCTATCATTGAGTACAATGTCCCCTTTGGTATGTACCTAACCAGGTATATCCAACAATTGAAATGTCCACAGAGGTTCCTCACCAAAAGAATACAGGGCATAAGTAAAATGTTCTATGCAGACCATCTCAAGGCCCTATCCCTGCATTCCGCCTCCTACAGGCTGTTGAGGGGACATCTATGCCTGGCATATAGGGCATTGTCAGACCCCACTCTGATGGACCTCCTGCATATCCACAAAACAAACAGCACCAGAATTGTCCATTCTAAAGACTTAAACCTTGCCTGTGATATAAATAGGACCTGCTGGAGAGACAGGTATGTATCCCAGAGACTACTCCGTCTCTGGAATAGGCTCCACATCCATGTGAAGCAGAGTACCTCCCTAACACAATTTCAATGTAACTTGAACAATTGGATGGAGAACAAGAAATTCATCCCTTGCTTTTCACCTATGTCTCTAATGGACACAGCCAGCCTGTAAATGGTTCATCTCCCAGGCCCCTGCTTGTAAATATTTCATCTCTCAAGCCCCTGCTTACATTTATCAAGGGTACCAGAACTTGCCAGAGATTTGGGATGCATGGCTAGGCTTAAAAAGGTCATTAGCCTAATAAATACCTATGAAACTATTAACCAATGAATGCCCATTTACTGAAACCTCAGTAGACGGCAATGAGCATGTTATCCATATCCTGATGATTACAGTTCCATCTGGTATTTAACTGATAGGATTTATTGCAGATGTTACCCTAACAGTTCTGCACCATTCAGGACTTTTTCATCTTTCCCTGCTTCTCCAACTTTACTATGTTACTTTCATATTTCTCACTTATGGCTTTCCTTCCTTCTCTAGCCTTGAACTTTTACATGACGCCCACTTGCTCAGCATTTACCAGTCTTTTCACTTGTCACCATGGGTATAGTAGATTTTTTTTTGTTTGTTTTTTAACACTTCAGCAAAGTTTATTCACTTACTTTTTCTAATAATGCTAAAAATATGAAAGAAACAGGTTTAGACTTATTAACTGAATATGAGACGATGGCAGTTTGTTAGCTGGGGAAATTTGCTTAATTAATTAAGTCAACGTAACTGGGCTGTTCAAAAACAAGCAGCCAGGAGCTGTGAAATTAGCAGCTGGGGATTAATTAATTACTTCATTCATTCATTCATTCATTCATTGTACTTGAGTAGTTTGAAGGCAGTGGAGAACTGGGCAGTAATTCAATGTTTGTGTCAGAACAAAAAGCTGTTAAACAAGAGCTTGGAAATTAGGAGACTCAAAATTATATAAAAATACTGGGGTGATACATTTCATAGAGATGTGCACCTATTCCATGCCTGCCACACTGAAAAAAAAAATAATAAAAAACTCATGTCCTACAAAAGTTCACTTCCATATTCAAAACTATTGAGAAACTTAATGGGACTTGCTAATCTGGAAGAAAAAATTCAAAGAAAACAATATTCCACTGGAATCTCTTAACTGTGGCACTTTATTCTCCATTTATTTTCGTAGACTATTCACATCTATGGACAGAATAACATAACTATTCAAAAGTATAACAAAAATATTGTTAGATCTGTCAAAAATACCTTGTAAGCCAATCACTCCACAGTCCTTTCTACAGTTTGTTGCACATTAACAATCAGTTTTGCTTGTTCTAAATCTGGAAAATATTTCAGTCTAAGTCATGAGCATACTTCAGCACTGATACAGCAGGTCTAACCCTTGATAGTATCAGAAACCAGACCAGGAAGGAGAGAGGGTATATAAGTTCAAAGACAGATCTTGGTCCTGTTTTTTTTTCTTATTACCATGTTCTGTGTTGCCACACATAACAGAGGTGAGGATTCTTCCAGAGATACTGCAGACCATTTATCAATAGCTAGGAACTACATTTCTTAGCCAGTTCAAATGGGACTAGTCCTGGTACCTTTCACTTAGCATTGTAGCTGATTAGAAAGGTAAGGATATCTAAAGGTGATGTATCCATGATGACGAGTTAGGAATGCTAATAAAAAGAATTCACTCAGATCTGGTGTGTCTGTCCTTGAAAGCTTTCTGTAGTCATACCTTAATGAATTAACTCATCTTAGGACCACAGGAGGATATTTTCATAAGTTACAACACGTTGACGGGAAGAGTTAAAAAAGAATTCCTAAAGAAAATTGTTGGGCATTTTCCTTTCTTCACCTTCTGTGACTCTTGAGATAATGTTCAGAATTCATAGACAAGCTCTGCAGAGGCACACATCATTATTTTTTGGAGGAAATCACTGTGCAAAGAGCCACACAGCTAAGCAGGTATGTATTAGGTATTGAATAGCACTGACATCCCAAGTATACCTCTCAACTGTCCAAATTTTCGCAGAATGTCCAGATTTTGGCCTCATATTATTGATGTGCTCCTAATAAAATCTGTGTTTTTCTGGCAAACAACTGAGAATTGAAGTCACTAAATAATGACACACATTTGAGTTTTAGACTTCAACTCCTTCATAAAATTGCATGTTGGGGGGTGTGGCCAGGATGTCCACTGTGTAGCAGCATTTTTTATCAGCTCTGTCTTTCAGACCTTTATTGACAGGATTTTAATAATATATCTATCCTCATTTTGGATTTTTTGTCTTCAACAAATGTTTTAGACTGTATATTAGGATAATATATAAACATTTTTATAAATATTACATTTTCCTGTCAAATACTATTAAGGAATATTCATCATCAGAACAACATGAGCTTCAACAAATCTTCACATCAAGAATCAAATTTAAAAAAAGAACTTCAATCCTTAATAACTAACTTACAAGAACTTTCAACAATACTAGATAAAATGGATATGAAATTAGACAACTTTAAGGAGAAATGTACTCAACAAATGGATCTTATACATAATGACCTTAGGCTTAAAAACAAGATGTGAGCACACCAGCAAAGCTGAGAAAAAGCCAAAAAAAATCCTAAAGCACTTCTTTATTACAAAAGGATGAGCACTTTCGCAGGGTTACCGCTTCATCAGATCCATATTAAAAAAAACAACTCAAAGTAAAACACTTATGCAAGTTAAAATCACACATAATTAAAAAAACATGTTCACCTTCTACTAATTAAAGTTGGCCTTAAAGGAATACTAGCATTAAGCCTTAGAACTTTATGTGCTTGCAGGGCTATAATCCATTTCACTTCCAAATTCTCCAAGTAATTATTCACATTACCTCTTCTCATACCATGTTTAACCAGTTGTAAAACTCTAAAATGGAAGACATTATGTCCTGTTTTAACCATATGTACTACCAATGCATTTGTAAGGACTTGTTTCTGATATTCCCAACATGTTCCAAAATCCTTTCCTTAAACTTACACATCATCTTGCCCACATAAAAACTTTGGCACTCCATGCAAGTTGCTAAATAGACCAGACAATTACTATTGCATGTGGCAGACAACCTAGGGACAAATTCTCTCCTAGTAATGGGGTGAATAAACACTTGTTCTCTGACTATAAAAGTACATGCTTTGCATTTACCACAAGGCAAAGTTCCTAGTCTTGGCAAAGGATCAGTCACTGCAACCTTAGGGCCATAGCATAGCATCCTCTTCAAACTGTTGTTATTTCTAAAAATAAAACTTGGACGAGACCCAACCACTTCACTGGTGGCTTCATCCACTAGTAGTATAGGCCAGTTTTTCCTAGTGATATCACAAAAGTTAGAAATATTACTAGACTAGGTAAACAGCACTTTAGGATGTCCATAATTCAAGTTACTACTGTGATGCCACCTGTTATAATTCCTGTACTTATTAGAAAAATAGGGAGCTCCTTTATCATTCCTATGCACTTGTACCTCCCTATGAACATCAGCTGTCAATCTATCATACTTTATGGGTTGCCAGCCTTGTAGACTGGGGTGTTTCGTGATTGTTCACTTTTGTGCTTGCGTCGTGAATCAGTATGGCTCTAACTAAGCAGATTGGGGTTTGAGAGAAGAGGTGATGCTTGGGCTTTGTTTTTTTTTTTTTTTTTTTGAAGCCTCTGCCTCTGTCATGTGGTTGGTTTTTCTTTTCTGGATTTCCTTGTGCACTTATGTGGCTGGGCCGTGAGATGGGCACTCCGATGGTTGCGGTTGATACAGGTGAGCTTTAATGTGTGTTTGCAAAGGTCTGAAAGGTTTAAAGATTTTAAATATGGGAAATCTGTTTTGTTGAAGTGTTTTGCTTGCATTAAATGGGCTGTTGACTGTTTGTGTTGTTGGTGATATTTCAGTGGAGCTATTTGAGGTGTAGGGGCTGATGGTTATATGTGAACCTTTCATATGTGCTTCAAACCGGCTTCACTTTCCATTTATTTGAAACCATTGCGAGTGAAGCTTTAAGACATGGGCGGACTCTCATGCTAAAGACGTTGACTACAAAAGCAAAAGTTGTTTAAATCTCACCTAAAGATTCCCGCTAGAACTCGCAATAATGCTTTTCTTAGAAAATCAGCTCTATAACTTGACTACCATATGTCTCCATTTTTTGTGCATGTGCAGTAACCACGACACTTTAAGTGACGAGTTAATATGACATTTCAACTGGGTCTTCAGAATTCACGTCACTTTAGAATGTTGAAATGCTAATTATAACTGATGGTTCAATTTGGTAAAGAAATATAACTTATAATTCCTGTGTAATATAGAAATTAATTAATTATGAAATAGATAAAGCAATTTTGGTATGTATAACAAATTTATACTATAAAAATGTTATTTTAAGATTTCTTGTGGAACTCTTTCATAGGCTGTTGTTTGTATATATTAATTATTTCTCTTTGTGAAGTACATTCCTGTTCTAATTAGATTCATGGAAAGGGTAAAGGCTGGTTAAGTCATTGTAGCTTCAGACTATAAACAAGTTTATCTCTTTTGCTATTTATTTTGCTTTCAACTATGTAAATTTTGTCTCTGTTGATTGATATACATTAACTTTTTGGATAATTTGTGGCAACAGTAAATGCTGAAGTTTGTTTAATATCCTTCTTATTAATATTTGAAAATATGACTGAATACCTACAATGAATTATGAATGTGCTTATTTGCTGAAGAAGGAGTCATTTATCTACCACCTTTGCATTCGGATTTTTGAAGCAACAGGTCAAAGTCGCAATGAATGATTGTGTTACAGTTGGAATTTCAAAGATGCTGGAGACTATATGATTAAAGATACATAATTTAACTTATGGTATGTAATTATTTCTATTTTAAGGATTTTTTCAGATTGAATGCTTTGCATTTTACTTCAGTTAACTGTTATTATTGCATACTTAATGTTTAGAATATATTTGACAATTACACATATTAATAATATCTTTCCTTTTATACTTGCTAAAAGTTTGGTTTCCAATAATAAGAATTGAAAAGTAGTGTAATGCTATATACTTTGGTAAAATGATATATTCATAAGGAAGTAGAAATAGAATGAGTATGATGCAAAGAATGATAAAAGTTACATATATTTCTAGATCATTAGAATGCTTATTTATATTTAATTGTTTAAAATGTAATTATTCTGTGATTAATGAACTATTAGTTAAATTCTAAAGGCTTTCTTTCGTTGGTAATTAGAGTATTTCAAATATAATAGAAGTGTCAGTAGTTGTTCTTTTTTCCTTCTTATGAAACAGAGAAAGGAAGATATAAATTTCTTATTTGAAGATTAATATCATTCTTATTTAGCCAGAAGCTGATTTGATGTTGCTACAAATTTGAAGATTAAGTTAGGTGATAGTATGTCACCTAAATTGGGAGTTTTTTACTCAAGAAAGGACTGGGTTGTATATATGGTTTTATTGTTTAGTTATAACAAAAGTTTTTTAATTGTTCTGTTAATGTTCACCATTAATTTGAAAAGAAAGTACGTCCAAAACTATCTGAATAGCAATTTTGTTCCATCCAACTGGAAATATCATACAGTATTCCTTTAAGATATTACAATTATATAACTCGATGGTTAATTCCTTACACATATAACTTATTTATGAGATGACTGTAATAAAAAGTATTTCAATTAACATCAATGGCTTGAATAATCCTGGTAAGAGAGGTAACTTATTTAAATATCTTAAGCTTCATAAATCGCAACTAATTTTTCTACAAGAAACTTTAATTTCTGAACACATATCTAAACTTAATAATAAAGCTTACTCTGTTTTAGTAAGCTCAGAACAGTGGCTATCATATGGAATAATAAATTACCCATGCCTAAAATAATTGATGCTTACAAGGATAATAAAGGGATGTTTTGTGCTTTATTATAGAATTAAGTAAACAAATGTACACTTTAGTCAATATATACTGGATTCCAGGTATAGGAACTAATGTAGTTAGACAACGTCTAGACCAGATTGTTCATTTTTCAAGATGAAAGATAATTCTGGCAGGAAACTTTAATTGCATTCTAGATTCTAATGTCACTACTAATAAAGGTAAAAGGAAAACTTCAGCTTCGGCCAAAAAGTTAGAAGACTTTATTGACTTATTCCTACTAAAAGACATTGATAATTTTGTTGACCTGAATTCGTTGTTTTACACTTTTTATTCTCATAGGCATACTTTTCATTCTAGAATAGATAGAATTTTAATCTCTAAAGATTTAACAGATTCCCTAATCAAAACAAAAGTAATAACATGTCCTCTTTCTGACCATAATTCTATAACTTTTGAGTTACTCATTAATAATACTTTTTGTACTCAAATCAAAAGAATACCTGCTTACATTACAACACTAGAAGAATTTAAACAGTTTATATCATTAGAAACCCAAAACTTTATAGAGCTAAATAGCACCAATAACATATCTGAAATATATATTTGGGATGCTTTAAAAGCATATTTATATGGAAGAATTATAAGTTGGTATCAAAATAAAAGGAAATTATGGGACAAAGAACTTTGTGATATACAACTTAAGTAAGATAATTTAAAGCTTAACCATAAAAAAGATAAATGCATGACTGATAAACAAAAATAAATAAATTATTTAAATAGCAGATATCTGGAAATATTAAATCATAAAATGAAAATTATTTCAGAAAAGTTTAAGCTAATAAACTTCTCAACAAACCCTAAATCTTTAATGATGTTAGCAAATAAAATGAAATGATTAAATAAAATTAACCATATTAATGAAATATATTCTCCCACCCAAAAAAAGATGGTCTCAAATTTACAAAACATTCTATCTGAATTTAGGGATTTTTTTAGAATTCCAATACAATTGATCCAAAGGAAGATATTAAAACCTTTATTAATAACTATACTAACAAAAAATAAATTATCTATAGATCAAAAAAATATAGACAAACTTATATCTTTTAAAGACATTCAGACACAAATTAACAAATTAAAACAAAATAAAGCCCCAGGTAATGATGACATTATACCAGAAATATATAAAATATTACCTAATAAAGCATTACAATTACTTCATCTTCTCAAAATTTTAATAAAATCCCTCCCTCATGGAAATATACTTTTATTTCTCCCATATTGAAATCTAATAAAGACCCAAACAAATGTTCCTCGTATAGACCCATTTCTTTACTTAATGTAGATTACAAAATGTTCATGTCCATATTTGCAGACAGGTTAAAATGTTTTTTTACCAAATTTGATAGATAAAGATCAAACAGGATTTATAATAAATAGGAATTTGTATAACATAAAAAGAACATTAATTTTGATTGAATTGGTTAAACATTTAAATAAGAACCTGACACTGGTTAGTTTAGATATTAACTGTGCATTTGATTCATTTAATTGGGACTACTTATTTATTCTTTTAGAAGAACTGAATTTCTCTCATAAATTTATAAATCGCATTTCACAGTTATATGTAGGTAGCCAAGCATACATTAAAATTGGCACTAGTATTTCTCAAAACATACCAATAATTAAGGGTACTAAACAAGGATGCCCTTTATCTACTTTATTATTTACATTTATTATGGAACCATGGGCAAATGTAATTAGATGGGATAATGATATAGTAGGTTATAAACTAAATTCCAAATTATCCACTAAAATACAGATGTTTGCTGATGATGTTCTCCTTTCCCTTGCAGATGAAAGTTCATCTATTCAAGCTCTCTTCAAAAATATGAACCTCTTCCAAAAAAGCAGGTCTAACTTTTAACAATAATTTCCCAAATTATTTTAATTGGACCAAAACAATTTAATTTACATGATGATTATAAAAAATACCTAGCACAATCTGATCAATTTCTTATTTAGGTATTTTAATTGCCAAAAATATTAAATATATCATAAAAATTATAATAAAAGTCTTACAACAATGGAAAATTTAATAAAACATTGGAACAAAATACCTTTTTCCATGGATGAAAAATTCACTATTATTAAAATGATTTTACTCCCTAAAATATTTTACATTATTCAATCCATTTCTTTACCTCCCCCAAATTCGATAATAAAAAAAATAATGTAATGTTTCATAAATTCTTATGGTTTCCAAATAAACCCAGAATTGCATTAACTTACCATATGAAAACTTTGAACAATGGAAACATAGCTATGCCAAATTTAGAATTTTATTCAATCTCTTCCATGATTAAGGTAATATCTCTTCTAATTGATGTTAAATATCAAGCTAAATGGAAAAAAATAATTGAAACATAAATGCTGGGTACATTAAAAAATAATATTACTCAAAAATTGTCATTTATAAATAACCCCTCTTTCTGGATTTTGAAAGATCTGTTCTCTGTTTTCCCTTCTTACAAATTTACAAGTAATTATTTAACAATTCTACTAAAATATTTTAGAAATGTTATACTTAAATATAACGTATATAAAGATTGGTTATTCCTACTTCTCCCCATAGCTCATACACAAGACATTCGTTTTACTACAGATTCTATAAAATGATATTTTTTCAACAGAAAAACTAAATTTTTTGGTATCAAATGATGACAAACAATGACTTGAAATCTATTAATACACTTAACGGTGAATTTGAATTTCTTTATTGGTTAGAACTACAAGAAGGAAGGAGATTTATACTAAATACTATTGAATTAATGTCCTCTACAACAAAGAAAGTAATTACTAATTTAATACAATATATGATTTTATCAATTCAGAATATCTCTCCAATTACTAATAAATTATCACATATATATAAGGCTATAAAATCTGACTTAGATGTTTTCCCTGATAGTTATTGGAACTTCTTTTATACCATTAACAGCCAACTTCCTACAGATAAAGATAAAACTAATATGTTAAAATCATCAAGTTTAACTATATCATCGCTCAAATGGAAATTATTTGCCTGGAAATATATGAATTGATCTTTTATTACTTCACTTATAATGAGTAAGATTGAAAAAAATATGTAATTTGTTGGAGATCTAATAAACAATTAAATGCTGATTGGTCTCATATGTTCTTTGTACTGAATTAAAAAAATTTGGGGAAGATATAACGACTTTTATGCAGGCAATATTAACAGATAATTTCACTTTATCTAAATCTTTGATATTATTTAACACACCACTTCTGGCTTGTATAAAGGTATCTATCTATCCCTTCATTTGGTCTATACTAGCTATAGCTAGAAAGATAATTACAAGGAATTGGAAATCAAAATCCTCTCCAACATTACAAGAATTTAAAAGTCTTCTTAATGAAGTTTGTTGTTTGGAAAAACAGACCATCAGATTTAGATGTTCTAGGAATACTTCAGTATATAACAGTTAGAACAAAGTTTATGACTTGTTAGAAAAATAGTTTAATATTATAGTAAATATCATATGTATAAATTATTTTAATTATCATTTTAAGATGTATGGTAAACGACTTTGTATATAGTTATAATTTGTTTATTTTTGTATGATCATTTTTTTACATAATTTAAAATGGTTCATTCTTTAAAAATGTTCATTATATATTTAATAGTATTTCTAATAAAAATTGTTTAAAAAAAAAAGAAAATGCATGTTAATGCAAAAACATACTGTTCTATTAGCATTTTAAGTTTATAAGAACCATATTTAAAATCTGTCCCTATTTTTCGGTCTTTGTCCCTCCATTATTTTAAGTTTTGTCCAGATTTCTTGAGATAAGAGGTTGAGAGGTATGATCCCAAGCAATGGACTGCAGAAATAAAGATAGGCATAGCGGTAATGGAATAGACGGTGCTAGGTTGCTCTATGGCTGGAGTAGAGCTGCAGTACCATGTATGCACAAAGTGACAGACACCACAGGCAAGATAAAAACTGAGGTTTGCATGCACAAGGTGACAGACACCACAGGCAAGCCAAAAACTGAGGTTAAGTAATGTGTGCTCACACATACAATGTAGCACCACATAGCTGCATGTTCTGCCCATCTGGCACAAGAACAGCAGCATTGAAGCCAATAAATGCATTGCTACAGGTGTGCACAGGAAAGAGGCAACCCTGTCCATCATATAAAGAAGAAATGGGGAAGACAGGAAAGCAGGAAATGGAAAAACAGTGACCATAGGGAATCACAGAAGGAAAGCAATAAAGGACGAAAGGTGGGGGTAGTAAATTTATGTCAGGAGAGAGACCTTTTGTAAGTAATGGAAAAGAAAGATGGGTGGGGATGGTAATGAGGACCGGCTGAAATTGTGTATGAGGGGAAGAGAAGGTTGCTGAGGCAGACAGACAGACAAACAAAGAACACAGACACAGTCAGATGGGGCACTGTACACATAAAAAGTGAGGAGCACAGTAGATTCACACACACACACACACACACACACACACACACACACACACTCACACACACACACACACACACACACACTCATATACTTATGTATATGTATATATGTGTTTATGTGTTTATATATAAATAAAAAATTTAAAATATATATATATATATATATATATATATATATATATATATATATATATATATATAGGTGTGTGTGTGTGTGTGTGTGTGTGTCTGTCAGTGTATGGGTGTAGGGCACTGTATCAACTCTGCACCTACACAGACACTTGTTTGATCGACACCATTTGATCAACACACACAGATGGTCGACAGATATGCAAGATGTACAATTCCCCAATTTTCCGTTTCCCTCGGGATTGTGCACTTGTAGTTAGTTTCCTCCACTCTGGGGTAATCCCTGAAGCATGGATAGAATGTGCCAGCATTTGCAGTTCAGACATTTTCATGTCAGGATTCTTTGTGTTGATGTAGGTGCACAGTCTATCCAGTGCCCTACACCTATGCATATATATATATATATATATATATATATATATATATATATATATATATATATATATATATATATATATATATATATATATATATATATATATATATATATATATATATATATATATATAAAATGTAAAGGCTGGAAAATGGTGATGAGGAATGTAGGAAAAAATCAAACAATAGGGAATCAGATATACAGAAGGGAGAGTACCAGAATGATGATAGGGTGGGTCCTTAGCACAATTTGATGCCAGGCCAGCCAGACAGCAACAAACCAAGGCATTAATCATCTAGGTGACAAATGTTATGGCATGTTTAGTATTTTGATGGCCCAATGAGTGATGCTTCCCAGTCATACTTCATCAAAAATCTGGACAAAGGCCCATGAAAAGTAGGTACAACTGGCCAAAAATCTGGATGCTGATTAACATAAAATTTGCATACATAATTATGTAATCCCATCCACCCTGATGGAATTGTGGGATACCAACATTCAAATGCAAATTGAAGAACAGACAAAATATTAAATACAAAATATAACCAGAGCAATAGTGTTTTATTTATGTTAACATTTCAGCTTGTATCAAACTTTGAACTTGTATAAAACTAAAATGTATTTATTATTTATTTTACATTTGTTTACCGGGATAGTCCGACTGGATACATGTCCATTTTCAGCGGAGGCCCGGGGAAACAAAATGCAGTTTTCATTTATAAAAATAAAATGAATTGCTAGTAACCTGCTATTCTAACAACATTCTAAGTTTATAAGAACAATATTTTATATTTGTCCCTATTTTTGGGTCTTTGCCCCCCTCCCCCATTATTTAAAGGTTTACCCAGATTTCTTGTGTTAGTAATTTGAGAGGCATGAGGCATGGCAGTAGCTGTTTAATATTTGCAATTCAGCCTGACAAACTAGCTAACCTGTGTGATGTTGGTGGATAACAATGCTACATCATATACTGTAGTATGATACATGTACTATAAATGTCTGCATTAAAGCCCTGAATAAGAGATAACACCTTTAGGAAAACCACTCAGATGCCAATGCTTTGTGTTCTCCTTTACTCTTCTTTGAGATGTGACAGTGTTGTTTATCATTACCTGTTTTCACATATTTTGATTGTTTTACCTGTATATAAGGTACTATCTTATGACACAAACCCTTATTCTTCTTCCTTCTTAATTTATCAGTAATCTCCCTTTCCTCTCTCAGTTTACTGCTTTCTAGTTCTCAAGAGGCAAAACCAAGGAGATGGTATACACGGCAGTTAAAATATAATTTGAGTTTAATGACACCAATTGCTGAATGAGTATAAGCTTCCTTAGGTACAAAACTACCTGGGTTGTAAACAGCATTCAAAAGGAGAGTCTCTCTGTGAATTCATTACACTCATTCAGCAATTGTTTTGTAGGAACTTATGCATAAAAGTGGAGCTTTTGGTGAGTAAAAATTAGAATAGAACTTTTTTCATGTGCAATGAGCATGTTGGATAACAGGAAGGTTTAACTATTAGTCGATGCCCAGTGAGCTGATCCATGTCTTCCAGATCTGTATGCACAAACTGTAATAGCTGACTTTGAAAAGGCATTAGAATGCAGATTCATTTACAATAGATAAACGTGTTGACTTATGACAAGATGTGCTTAGTAAAGCAATGGGGGGTGTCCATATAAGTATTTTTTACTTATTTTGCTGTTTTTTATATACACAAGACTGCTGTTGAGTAGATTTACTTGCACAGACTGTTTAACTTGACTTTGAAATGGCATGTGTATGCAGACTCATTTGAAATAGCCATATTTGCTGATTAGTCATACGTTGTATTAAGTGGCAGCCATGGGGTTATTTTTTACAAACTTTGTTGTTTTTTATATGGAAAGGCTGTATAAATTTAAACAGAAATGACACAGTGATGCAGGCCTTATGTTTACATCTTGAAGGGGTTATTGAGCAGCTTTGTATGTGTTTATTTGTTAGTTCTTATGACTTCCATCAGGGGTGTCTGAGTGATATTAATATGATTATGTCTTTGATAGTATGAGAACTGTCTGTTATATATAAACATGCATGTATATTTTATTTAGGTACTTAATATGTTAATTTTACCAGTGTTTCAGCTTTGCATTATAGGCTGAATGTTTTATATTTGTTTTTTATGATGAATGTGCCATTTGGGATTTTGCAAGCTGGAGTTTAGGTCAGGTGATTAGTATAACTGAAGAGTCAGCTGATTGTTTTATATGTCATGTGACTACTCCTAGTATTTTTATTGGTTTATGGAGACTTAAATACAAGTATTTTGAGATGTTATTTTATTGTATCTGAAGAAGTGTTGTGGAAGCAATGCGAAAGCACTCATACTTCATTAAGCTCAAGTTATCTTTTAACTGCCATGTCTACCACCTCCTAGGTTTTGCCTCTTGATTATGTTTTGTACTAGGAGTTGGTTTCATCCATTGACGTGGTGAGATTTTTGTGCTTTCTAGTTATGTTTATGTCACCTTTACCTCTTTCCAGTGCTACTCTATTGCAAATGCATCCTAACTCTTGCCAGGGTACTGTCTCATTATTTTTCCTTTTTGCTATTTTTATTTTTTCCTCTCATGATATACCAATCAAACCATATATTCATTGTTTTTATAACTATTGCTATTAGTTGGCATCTAACTCAAGTCTTATGTTGTTGTTATCAGTTATTTGCAGTAACATATGTCATCTTTGCTAAGCAGTTGTCATTATGCCATATCAGAAAGTTGTTGTACTCTTTACATCATGCTATGTATTGCTTTACTGCTTATCAGCCTCCTAACTTGTACCTGAAAGTGAACATCTGTGATCCAGAGAACTTAAGCTGAAAAAAAAACACCCAGTTCAGCTTTTGTCATTCTTTTCAGAATTTATTAGTGTGCATGTGTGTATGTGTGGCATCATAACAAAGTGTTTTTCTAAATGTGTGACTGTTTGCACTGAAATCACAGAGAACCCACTCTAACCATTATCTATTATTAAATAGTATAAGTTAAGCTACAAACATACAAAGAGGAACATAAATATTCCCCCAGATTCTCTATAGCTTGCATGGCGTGCAAGATCAGTGCAGGAGCTCAATCAGGCAATATGTCTGCCGTGCGATCCAGGAACAGCCTGCAGGGGTGTGCATGAGCGCTCCTGCACTAATCCTGCACAGACTAAGCCCTTTTATGCAACTCACCCCATTTGCAGGAGAAATCTATGCAAATTAAGTGATTTTGCAATCCAGGAAGCTTGCAACCGTTCGTGCAGGACTAGAGCTATCTGCAAGATTGTACTCGGTTAGTAACCGAGTACATTTCTGCAAAATCCAAATAAAGGCTGCATATAAAGTAGTAAGCATGCCAGTGGCAGAGCATAAGACCATTGGCATTGCAAACAGTAAAAAAAAATACAAAAATCAACTTTTATTTTTTTTTTAGCCGATCTCGGCTGTTTAAGCATAGGGCAGCAGCGTGCAAATGGGATCAGGGAGAAAATAACAAAATGAACCTAAATTAAGCATTCTAACTAAAATCACTATTCTGCCATGCAAGTCAATGGCAGGCAGAAGACAACATGGCCAGTGAGTAGTGGTTGCTAAGGGGGAAGGCTCAGTGTAAGACATGTAACTATTCATTAGCAGGCAATCCTATGCAAATGAGGGAAAGGATAGTGAATCCCAGTTTTCCCCAGCATGTGAGTCAGGTCCCAACAGTGTAAGAGTAGGAATAGCTTGGTGCAAGCCTAGGAGTTAGGTGATATCATGGGGGGTGTCAGGCATACTGTAAGGGGATTGGAGCCCTGTGGCGTGGGTTTGCTCCTAGCTTAGCACAGCTAAGCTAGGGTGTGTGTCTAAACCTGCCTAGCACACTTTACAAAGCCCAAGCGGGTGTGCATGCCATGCACAGGGTTTTACAGGAAGAGAAAAGAAGTTAAACCAGGAAATTGCAGCACTGTGCACATTTGAGCACTCTGTTTGCGTGGCACGCACCCAGGCTTAAACAGGAAGGCATTCGGAAGGGAAGCAGTAGGAAGGTAATCAAGGAGAACTAGCTTAGCTGGCAGGTGAACTGTATCAGAATCAGCCAATTACACAGGCAGCAGACCAGCCCAGAACACTATTATTAACTATGCAAACACCTTCCCCTCTGGTTTTTCCCCACACACTACACCACCGGTGTAAACAAACAGGGAACTTTTAACACTCACAACAGCAAAATGATAGGGGCTGCAATAGCTATCATACAACAACTTGTGGAAGAGGCTGAGGGTGGTGAGGATGTGAATGCTGTCGACCTACCCACAGTGAGGAAATGGAGAAGAGTGTACAGACCCAGGGTAACCTACCAGGGGCTACATGAGCTGGAGATAGTGGAGCACTATAGGGTGGACAGGGACCTCCTACAGCAAATTGTTGAGCTGTGCCGGCCACCCCTGACACACAGAACTAACAGAGGGGAACCCATCCCAGGGAAACCAAGGTATGTGTAGGACTATGAATACTAGCTACAGGTACCATCCAAAGGCCAGCTGGGGATATGATGGGGATTTCACAGGCATCAGCATCCAGGGTAGCACCAGTTCCTGGATGACATGTCAGCACATGTCGGTGAGCATGTATATTTCCCCAACACCCACGAGGAGTTGGCCAGCAATATGCAACTGTTCCACCAAATAGCAGAATACCCTGAGGTAGTGCATGCAATAGACTGCACACACATATGCATCAAAGCACCACCTGGTGAGCGGGGTAGGGACTACATCAACCAAAAGGGCTTCCCCTCCATTAACTGCCAGGTCATGTGCGACGCCCAGGGCATAATAATGAATGTGTGTGCTGGCTGCTCTGGAAGCTATCACGATTCCCACATCTGGCATCTGACACAGCTGTACCAGAGATTTGCCAATGGGGAAATCCCTGAAGGTCACCTAATGGGGGATGCTGGATACGCATTGGAGCTGTGGCTGATGATACCCATCAGAAATGCACACACACCCAAACAAAAACTCCATAATGAGGCACATGCGCAGACCAGAATTATAGTAGAGCATGTGTTTGGGATGCTCAAGTCACGGTTCCGGTGCCTGGACACAGTCAGTGGAGCCTTGCAGTACTCACCAGCTACATGTACCAAATTGTCCTTGTATGTGCCATGCTACACAATAAAATCCTGTGGAAACAGCTGCAGCAGGAACAGCATGGGGCAGGGCCACACAGCCCCCCACCATTACCAAGGCCTGCACAGGCACAGAGTGACTTGGAGGAGAAACAACCTGAGCCTGCCCCAGTAGGCAGAAGGAGGCGTGCCCAGTATGCCCTGGCCTTGGCGAAGAGGCAATGCATATCACATACGCTGAAATAGGAGGGACCCAGGGAATAGCATCTCTCTCTGACTGTCACATACAGTGAAAGGGATGCCAAACATTACACTACCTGTGCTTAACCATGTGTAGGGAGTGCACTATGTGCATCTGACATAGGCAGCCCTGCAGCACCACCCTCAATACTGGGACACCCACAAGGTAAGTAACTCACGCATGACAGTCAGGGGGGTTTACATACCCAACAACAGTCACAGCCAGCAGGACAGGTATAGACAAACACAAACAAAGGCTGTGCTATGGCCACTGAATGAGACCAATGGGTAACCCCCCCAGGCCTACACAGACAGACTACAGCAGGTCACGCAGTGGGATGTCAGTTCTGAAGGGTAGGAAGTCAGAAACTAATATGTGTGGAAGATCTGTAGTACACTGGTATGCCTCTAGTCAGCAAAATAGGTAAGACTACAGACTGAAATGTAGTACCCGACATACCAGTACAGTCCTAGCAAATGTGTACAAGTGTCAGGTGTGCCCCCCATCCTACGTAGAAGTGTAGTCACAGTCAGGTGTGCCCCCCAATCCTGTGTAGAAACATAGAAATAGTCATATGTGCCCCCCATACAATGTAGAAATGTAGTAACAGTCAGGTGTGCCCTCCCGATCCTGTGTAGAAATGTAGAAATAGTCAGGTGTGCCCCCTCCATCATATGTAGAAATATAGTAACAGTCTGATGCGCCCCCCCCAATCCTGTGTAGAAATGTAGAAGTAGTCAGGTGTGCCCCCCATCCTATGCAGAAATGTAGTAACAGTCAATGCCAAATGATAGACAGATACCCTGCAGATACAGCATGCTACCTGTAGGTGTACAACACAAAGGTCAGCACTGCAGTACAAACTACCTGGACGTGATCCACACATTCAATATAGATGGCCATACTGGGCATGCCCACACACTTAGAGAAATGAAGGCAATGTCAGTCAACAACATACTGAAAGGTCATACCGGGCATGCTCACACACAAACACATGAAGGCCATGACTGCAAACACCAGTGGACCAGACATATCTGGCAGCCGCAAATGTTAGTGCAGACACTCCTCAGTGTGCATCACCCATGCTTTGCACACACAGTGGATAGGAATACAGGCATATATGTAAGGACAGCACACTATAATAAGCCAAAGGTAGACGTACATAGATGTGTGGAAGAGGGAGACTGTGACAAGGAGCCATCCAGGCCTGTCCCATCTAGCACACAGCCAAAGGGCCACAACCACATGAGGGACAGATGTCACTCACTGCAGATACTAGCCACTGGTATCTGTCAGCATTACAGAGTATGTGATGCACATGCCAGCTGTGCAACATGACTATTCAAGGAAGTAGTCATCTAGCAGCTGTATACACGTACTTGTGAAATATGACCCAGGTTGTGCCCACATGTGGTGTTTCAACCCCTAGATGAATGGGTTATGGCCCATGCACACACACTGCCCTCCCCATAGCCCCACTATGAGAAGCATGCTGAGGTCATCCACTGTGAAATACACCTTTGGGAGAGTTTTAGCCCAGTAATCTCCGTGGCACATCTTATAAATGCATACTGCTGTAATGTGATAAACTAGTTAGGTAGGAGTTCTCACTCCAGCCTTAGCAACTGTGTGTCTGTGTAGAGAGCAATGCTTTTTAGGGTGGTCACACCCCCTACAATTTAATTGCTCTACTTTGGTATGGCTGCTGATGTCATCCACCTAGAAATACATCTCTGGGAAGGTTGTATTCCGTAGCATGTGCCATTGCTGTAGTGTGATAAAATAGCTAGGTAGGAGTTCTAATCCCAGCCTTGGTGACTGTGTGTGTCTGTCTGTGTAGAAAGCAATGCTTTTTAGGGTAGTCACACCCCCTACAATTTAAATGCTCTACTTTGGTAAAGCTGCTGATGTCATCCACCTAGAATTACATCTCTGGGAAAGCTGTATCCCAGTAATCTCCATAGTGCGTGCCATAACTGTGCACTGCTGTAGTGTGATAAAATCGTTAGGTAGGGGTTCTAACCCCAGCCTTGGCAACTGTGTGTGTGTGTGTGTGTGTGTGTGTGTGTGTTTGTGTGTGTGTCTGCTGCATAAAGAGCAATGATTTTTAGGGTATTCACACTCCCTACAATTGAAATGCTCTACTTTGGTAAGGCTGCTGATGTCATCCACCTAGAAATACACCTCTGGGGAGATTTTTGCCCAGTAATCTCCATAGCGAGTGCCATAACTGTATACTGCTGTAGTATAATAAATTAGTTAGATAGGTGTTTTAATCCTAGACTTGACAAGTTTGTGTGTGTCTGTCTGACCCTGTCTGTGTAGAGAGCAATGCTTTTAGGGTAGTCACACTCAATACAATTCGTATACTCTACTTTGGCAAGGCTGCTGATGTTATCCACCTAGAAATACACCTCTGGGAAGTATGTAGCCCAGTAATCTCCGTAGCGTGTGCCATAATTGTGTACTGCTGTAGTGTGATATAGATCTCTCTTAGGGGTTCTATACCCACACATGTTGGTTGTGGATGTTTTGTGTGTGTTGCAATGTCTGTGTAGGGAGCAAGGCATTTTAGGCTAGTCACACTCAGTACATGTCAAATGCCCTACTTTGGCAATCCTGCTGATGTCATTCTTTGTGAAATACACCTTTGGGGAAGGAGTTCTTCAGTAATCCCCATAGTGTGTCTTATAACAGCTCCATGTTGTAGTGTGATATAGACCTCTGTTAGGGGTTTTATACCCACACATGTCAGTTGTGGATGTTTTGTGTGTGTTGCAATGTCTGTGTAGGGAGCAATGCATTTTAGGCTAGTCATACTCAGTACATGTCAAATGCCCTACTTTGGCAATCCTGCTGATGACATTCATTGCGAAATACACCTTTGGGGAAATAGTTCTTTAATAATCCCTGTGGTGCATCCTATAACAGCTCCATGCTGTAGTGTGATATAGACCTCTGTTAGGGGTTCTATACCCACACATGTCAGTTGTGGATGTTTTCTGTGTGTTGCAATGTCTGTGTAGGGAGCAATGCATTTTAGGCTAGTCACACTTAGTACATGTCAAATGCCCTACTTTGGCAATCCTGCTGATGTCATTCATTGTGAAATACACCTTTGGAGAAAGAGCTCTCCAGTAATCCCTATAACAGCTCCATGCTGTAGTGTGATATAGACCTCTGTTATGGGTTCTATACCCACACATGTCAGTTGTGGATGTTTTGTGTGTGTTGCAATGTCTGTGTAGGGAGCAATGCATTTTAGGCTAGCCATGCTCACTACAATTTGAATGTCCTACTTTGGCAATCCTGAAGATGTCATCTAATGTGATATACATCTTTGGGGAAAGAGTACTCCAGTAATCTCCATGATGCATACTATAACTGTGGAGTGCTGTAGTATAATAAACTAGTTAGGCAGGGGTTCTACTCCCAGACATGACAGGTGTGTGTGTGTTTGTAACTCGTATCCTGTGTGGAGGTGAGTGTGTGACACCTGGGCCCAATGTGGAGTGGGTTTTGCAAATTTCTTATATGGTGGCCCAAGTATATTTTACAATTTCCGCTGTACAGGGATAACAGATGTGAAATAGCCAAGAGGCTGGGGTGCAAATCCATACCCATACATGTGACATCAAGGCCAGGTAATCACAGTTAGTAACCCCAGTATTACCCAGAGCACACTCTCAACCCATGTCTCACACACACACACACACACACACACACACACACACACACACACACACACACACACACACACACACACACACACACACACACACCAAGGCAACAGCCAATATGTGTGTAGTACACTGCATATTGGCCACTGATAGTAACTATGGAGTGATTGCAGTGGCCTACAGAGGGCATGGCACCCTGTCCATCTGTCCAATAGGCACATACATGCAGATAGTGCACCTTCCTCATGTTCCCCACTGGACACCTGCAACACCTGTGGTGCCATCACAGTGACCCACAAAGGACATATCATGCCTGAAAACATGCCCTGTATGGACAGATGCCATTGATACCAGGGAATGCCGTTAGCATGCTGTCAATGTAGGTGCAGGGTTAACCTGCTGTCCATTACCAATTCCTGCCACAGGTGGCCAAGACTGGCACATCTGATGATAATCTGTGTACACAACATGGGCCTGACACCCCAGGTACAATTCCACATGTCACTGTACATGCATGTGGGAGGTGTGCACATCCCAGACACCGTCCATGTCATGGACAAAGGAACACATACATGGCAAGCGATGCACAGCATTGGCCACATGCAATAGTCATCCAGGTGACTGAATGGTGGATACAATACCCAAAACCACAGCCCTGAGCCACAATGCAGACCATTGTCATGTGGCCTGGTGCCAAGGTATACCCATCACCTAGCCTTCTATAGCCATCTGCCACAGTCAACCACCACATACCCATGCTGAAATGCACCCGTGCATGTCAGTACTGGCACCCTGTATGTGTGTGTGTTGTATGATGCGCATGATCACATCCACACACACTACAACCCCCTTGGGCATACTAAAGCATGCTGTCTGATGTCAGACACCTCCCCATACCCTTTGCCCATATAACCTCTGTATGACCCATGTGGTGCATGTGATACCTGCACAGTAATGTATTGTGGCAATCTCACTAGTGATGAGCTGTATCCCTGGCCCTGCCAAGTGTGTCAATGTGTGTACATCTCTGTGAGAGTGTGGCTGTGTTGACGCTGGCACCTGTTCATGCGGACAGTCACATGTACTTCACCTAATGTATAGCTACCATATCCCTGTTGCAGATGTCACTCACCTTCACATATATGTTTTGAGGACTCCACAACAGCTAACCTATGTGGCGCATCCAATAACTGCATAGGACTGTGATAGCACTACATAGTTGTCAGGGGTTTGATACCCTGTGCTAGTAGGTGTGTGACACAAACATGCTTAAATTTCACTCTCCCACCCCTCCCTGACTTGTCATTACCTCTGTCTGCCTCCCTCACTGATGAATGTGGAGACCTACACCTGCTTTGCTTAGGCAGCAGCATGTGCATTTTAAGTGATGCTCATGATCAGCTGTTGGCCTCTGCATGAATTGCAGCCCTCCCTTAGCTGATTGCATGTGGAACAGCTGTGGTAACATTCCCATAGCCAATTGCATGGAAACACACTCCAATATCTAGGAACATCGTGTTGGTGTTGGCCCTTTTCATTCACTGTGAGCAGGAACTAGATCTGTCGTTTGGCAAACAGCATCTCAGATGGCTTGGGGATTTACCTCTAACAACATACACTGAGGAAACAGGGCAACACACAGGAGGGAGATATGCCTGACCTGACTACAGACTGTAAGTGCTGCTATACTGCATTCGGAGTAATGTTGGTTTAACAGGGTGTGTGCGGATATGGCTGTCCTACATGTATTAATACCTGTCATGTCAGTTCTATGTTTATGAGGGCTCCCCATCTGTAGGGTCGTCTGCAGACTGGGCAGTGTCTGGTGCCTTTGGTTTCATGTGTTACCCACAGAGCATATATCTGTGAACTGCAGAAAATAGTGTGAAGATTGCAGTCTGTACATGTTGAAAGCCGGGACAGTTACTGACTTCATATCCCTCATAGGACATATATTGTGACAAACCCTGTTACAACAGTAAATGTAAGATGTTATCACAGCAACATGTCAATATTGGCCATGTGTATGTGCTTCCAGCCACAACTCTGTCAACCTTTGTAAATCTGTCATGCATTAACCATAATTAATGTCATCATATCTGATAACAAGCCAGTGAGATATCAGACTGCTACACATATGTACAGTAGGGGTTATATTTGATGACATAACCTGGACATTCTGTGGTTGTTTGTACAGTACTGAGGTCTGTGTACGTATGGTGAATGTCAACAGTATGTGTATTGTCAATATGTACCTTGGCCTGTGTACAGACTATGGTAGATGTCATCGTTCTAGGTCCTGTCCTATTTGAGGTTATTTGCTGCTCCACTGTATGTTACCATATTGGCTTACATGTTTGTAGGGCCATACACACACACATATCCCATACCACAGACAGGCATCAGACCACACTGTCAGTCTGCCTGTAGCCTGCACAGTGCTTTGTTACATGCCTAGCAGCTTAGTGTACTTACCCAGTGAGATGTCATGTGCAGATGCTTGCCAGATGTACTGCTGCCAGGCTTCCCTTAACAGTCATGTATGTCAGACGGAGCGGTGGGATGCTGTACAGATGATGTCAATATCTAGTGGCTAGTATGTGGCCATGAAACCTCTATACCAGCAGTTATTATGTGTCAGGACAGACAGGGATGTGTGAATGCATAACCTATGGGGGTGAATGTATACCAGTCATTATGTGTTATACCCATCTACATAGCTAACATCCATATTGTCATGCTTAGTCCACATGTTCTGCACTAAGGGGTTCTGTGTATACTTCTAGACTGTACAGAGTGTGTCAGAATGTCCACATATATGGGCCAATATCTCTGCTGTAGTCCACAGGAGCATTACGTGCTTGCAGCGGTGCTGTACTATGATGTCCTTAGGGTGTCTGTCAGTAGCCAATGGCGCTCATGTGAAAAGCAGATGTGACCTCTCATACACACCATGTCTGTGAAGACAATCGCTATTACAGTAGCAATAGTGTACTAATATACGTGCTATACATACTGACATCCCCTTTCACTATGGAGTTGGGACTATAGGGGCTGAGGTAGGGCTACACCCCATGTTCAGGACATATGGTGAATATATATGTACATATGATTATCCAGATATCTATATAGATAATTACACATGTACATATTGGCATATATAGATGGGTGTATATGTGTACATAGATATACATATACACACCCAGATATATACATATACAGAGCATCATATGTCTACACATATGCAGATAGTGATACATATGCACATATACGTATACCACACTGGTATTCCTGCCAGCAGTCCACTGCTGTTGTATCCCACACACTTACAGTAGGGCTGGGGCCATATATGTGTGGGCTTCACCTACACAATACATGTGGGCCCATATGCACTCCAGAGACCAGTGTATGTAACAGTGGTATATGGCCCTGTATTATTGACTCTAGGGGGGGGAAGCACCATACATAACCTAGGCTGTTACAAAATGTGGGGGCATCAGGGGTGAGCTGCTGTAAGGTATCCGGATGTACAGTACCATACATTTCACCTATCTTGACATTACTTACATAAAGTTGGTTACTGCAGGCCTACTGCCTCCTGCCATACAAACTGTTCTATTTGCCAGTGTGCCTGTAATGGTGTCAGTTATGCCTTGTTATGTATCAGTTACATCCCATTTGGCTAACTGAAGTCTGTACCACCTAGTGATTGTACAGAGTGTAGATAGGTGCTACTGGACTATACACCTGCATCACTTGCTGCTGATTGTATGGTATACTGTGGCCCAGTCTGTCATTACTATTGTACAATTTGAAGGGCTTGGCCTGGACAGCAACAGCTGTGGACCTTTCCAGACTACTGTATTAGTATAACTGTTTCACAGTTGCATTACTCTGTTTATATCGATGTCAGTGTCTGAACAGCTATATGACATGGCATATACATCTGTAATAGTACACAAATAAAGGTATTCCATTTCTGCAAACCTGTGTGTGGTGTTTTATCCTATGACCTCTCTGTGGGTATATGTTGCAGGCAGCATGTGTCATTTGTATGGGTGGCTCATCCAGTCTCCAGTTGTTAGGGTGTTAACTGTAGGCATAGTGGCTGTTCCATATTGTGTGCGCCTACTACATGAGTATCTTACTGTACATATCTTTGCGTATGTGTAGTCACATGTATATATATATATATATATATATATATATATATATATATATATATATATATGTATATCTGTATCTGCATATATGTGTCTGTGAATATGTATCCTGGGGATGTTGATAGCTTCCACATTTTACATTTCCTATAGGAGCCAGACTGTACTGCATGATATGTTACCAATACCAGCCTGACATCATACAGGTGGGATATAGTATTGTTAACATCTTGTGCCCATGTCATGTCAGGACCTAGTTATGGGATCTGCAACACTTGGTAGAGTATTGCACGGCGTACGTGTTTGGCTGTGGGAGGGTGGTTATACCTATTCGTACAAGATGTATATTGTTTGGGGCCTCTCAACCCCATTAGTGGTACATGTGGACATTTATGATTTAGTTAATCTCCCATTGATATCTACACATGTATGTCCATATATACCTATATGGATATATATATCTGCTTACATATATATATATATATATATATATATATATATATATATATATATATATATATATAAAACTATGTCTGTGTATACCTACATAGATATATATCTGCTTACATATATGTAGCTTGTGTATATGTAGACATATAGGTGTAGACATATATATATATATATATATATGTGTGTGTCAATGTAGGCATTTGTATGTATATATGTTCATATATATATATATATATATATGTATATACATATATAGATATGTTGTATCTGTTTAGACATTAATATATTTACACACACACACACACACACACACACACACACACACACACACACACACACACACACACACACACATACATCTAGATGTTGGTATACATTCTCTGTACTGTTGCATGACTGGGCTGGATGATATGTTTCTGAAAACATTGGATTTATGTATATATGGCATGGCTTTGTGGTAAATCACTTTGTCTATGGTGTGCAGGGTCTTGGGTTTGAGTATTGCAGAGGTTATTTATTTTGTTGCCTGGCAGAACACTGGCCGTTGGATACAGAGTGATTAAGGCACTTTAAAGCAGTTGTAAGCGGGTTTGCGTGGGTTTGCACGTTGGTAAGCACTGCTAACTTCCAGTTACAGTTTCTTATACTCAGTTTCTTCAAAATTGCTTAATCTATGTAGGCAGTGCTTACCCCCGCGCAAACAGGCATAGACCTGCTTACTACTGCTTAAAAGTGCTTACTCCTGCTTACCCCCGTGCTAATTTCTTTAAAAGAAAAGAAAAAAGGGTTGATAGGAAAGTGGTGAAAAATGGGCACAAAAAGGGAAAGACAGTATGGAAAATAGCCATGGATGTGCAGGAAGGGTGCAGGGAAGGGCCATAGCTGCCCATTTCTTCTAAAGCAACAGCTGTGCATACACACTGAATTTGGAGGTAGATTTGGACACTCAAACTCCTGGGAGAGGGGTGAGGACAACAATAATAAGTTGTGATGCCAATTAGACCGGATTACATGTGTCCAGTGGACACATGTGTGAAATGGACAGCTATGTATGGGGTGAGGATTTTTTTGTGGGAACAGATTGCCCTTTTTTTTCAGGTGAGAGTGGGATGTTGGGGAGGGGTAGTAGATATATTTGGGGAGATAGGTTGGGTAGGTTAACAGACAAGACACACAAGACGCATACAGGGGTGGTTATATGATACATGTAGGCGGTAAACACCTAGATGGGGAGGGGTGTTGGGATATCGGAAGCCCACAAGCCCCCTAGTGGTAACAGTGGAACTGAGGTCCCCACACATGGGCAGTCACCACTGCACCATCACAGCCCCGAAGGTGGCTGTGCTGAGGGCTGAGCTGCAGAGCCAGGCTGACTCTCTAATCGTGACATGAGGCCTTTGAGCTGGTGTAGAAGATCATCGAACTGCTTTTTGATTGCTCTACGCACCATGACCCTGACCTGGCGACAGGTGACAGGTGCCTGTCCGCACCCACTCTTGGGGGGGGTGAGCCCCATCCCCTGAGGCGGTTCCACCCAAAGGTGGTGCAGGACCAATGGACAGGGAGGTCTGGGGTTGGGCCCCAGACATGCTGGTGCCCAGTGCCTCGGCCAGCTGAGGTGGGACAGGTGGGTCTGCTGGGACTGGCCTGCCCAAGCGTGCTATAGTGTTTAAATTTCATCATCATATATAGGTTAATAATAGTCAACACATTCCAGGGTTAGGTATAACAGCATGCATAGATACACCAGATACGGAACAGTTGCATAACAAACAAAACACATGCATATATGGGACGACAGTGGTAATAAGAACAGCATGCAGGTACATTGATGGCACCATGCCAACAATGTTGGAATAATTCAATATGGCACATGCATGGGAACCATTAAAATATTTATCAAACAATTGGACATTATCAGAGTCAGTACATACCAGTTGGGGTGAGTATGTTGATTATTGTTGGAGTTGAGGTGAGGGGGAGAGAAATATGTCAATTAACAAGTAGGATATTCCTGTAGTCCACATTACTTTCCTAGTCAGTGCTATCTGTACCTTACAAGTCTTACTACACTACCCTATAGCCTTAGTTTGGTCAGTGATATGGCTGTCATCATCATTACACATGAACCGGTTTTACCTGCAGTATACACCTCCTACCTGGTATACCTGTGGAGGGAATGTTTGTTAACACTGACTAACTGCTTGTACACATATGCCTGGATTCCGGGTTGATGTTTTGCACTATGCTATCCAACTCTTTCTGCACAGACTCTGGCCATGTGTTGACCACATGCTGGTGTGCCTGGACATATCTAGAATATTGCCCTCTTCCACCTTTAGTGACCTGACACACACATATACATGCTTTCCTACACAGTTATATTATGTGCCACAGTGAGGGCAACAGTGACCAGTGATACTTTATTATTCAGAGAAACTGCAACACTCACAATCCCCTACAATACCAGGGTGGACAGTACCAGTACAGGTTATATTGATCTGTATTTCTCAGTGCAGTGTTCATATCCAACGTACCTGTGGGAGCAATGTTTGTTAACACTACCTGACTGTTGCCACACAAAGTTCCAGATTACACATTAGTATTATGCACATACATCTCACTCTGTTACTGTACACACTCTGGTCACAGCTTGATAACATGGGAGTGTAGATAGGACATACCTGAAATATTACTCTTCTAACAGTTTTGGGGTTTGTTACAGTGACAGGTGTGTTATCATGATAGTTGACAATCACTTGTAATCCTTGTTTGCTGGCAACACATCTGGGATCATCCCACAGACTTACCAGGGGGACAGGCAGCAGATATGAGCACATATACTGGACATTCTGTCCTCATGTGTACAGTAGTGGGGTATGAATCTGTATGCAGGCTAATTCCACTCCCAGGATTCAGATCATGGCTGTGTCTGCTACAACGTAAACACTGTCCATCAGAGTTGTGTCTGCTATATTGATATTGTTGTATATCTCCAATCTGCTTTCTGTTTTATTAATCCCCTGTGCTTATGCATTCTGACCTTGTATAACAACACTCTTATACAGATTTCCTAGACAGTTATATATTGTAGGACAGTTTGGGTGACAGTGATGTGTAATACCTCATTAATCAGAGCAACTGCATATCATTCTTGTATTTCTGGGCACAGTGTTGATATCTGACAGACCTGTGGGAGGAATGTTTATTAGCACTACCTGAATGTTCCCACACACAGTACCAGGTTCCACATTACTATTATGCACATACATCTCACTCTGTTACTGTACACACTCTGACCACAGCTTAACAAGTTGGGGTGTAAATGGGACATATGTGGCTTCTTAGTCACATAAGATAATGGGGAGTTGATAGTGTGCCAGGTTTGCTGTCATAGATGTGGGTCAATCAGTTGTATTTCCTGTTTGCTGCCTATACGTCTGGGATCATTCCACTGATTTCCCAGGGGGACAGGTTGATAGGCAATAGATATGGGCCACTTTAATTGGCATTCTGGACATATCTGTACAGTTGTGGGGCATGATTCTATATGCAGACTACTACCACTGGCAGGATTTGAACCATGGCTGTGTGTGTTAAAAAAAAAAACAACTGTTCACATCTCAGCTGCATGTGCTATTCGTTTTTTCTTAGCTGCATTTTCCCTGTTTACTGTCTATGTGTCTCTCATTTGTACTAAATGGCCTCTAGGGATTACACCTGTCATATACAGGCATTCCTACACATTCAATTTATGGTGCATGGTGTGGGTAACAGTGCTTAATACAAAAGTACTATTACATGATTGCAAATCTATATTACCATACAATACCAAAATATACACATGCAGTCCAGAAGTTAGACCTGTTTTGTCAGGATATTACAATTGTATTGATATACAAACAATATGACACTCTTCCTGCCATATTCTCCAGTGTATGCAGTACTTGCCTTGAACAATACAGGTTTTATACTAGCAATTAATTTACCACTACTTTTATTTTTATTTCCTATGACAGTAAAAGCATGAGTATTACTGACCTGCCTTGCATCGCAACCTCACCAGGCAGCAGATGTGGGCCTCCTGGTTCACGGCCCACTCCATTGCAGCTGTGGGGGACATAAGAGGAATATTAAGCCATACCTATCCATGATATAACTGAGCTGGCAAGTATTACACACATACTGGGGTGATACTTACACACATCTGGAACATCCCCTGATGCTCTAGCCTCTTGGAACCACTCCTCCAAGAGGTCCCCTTCCGCCTCTTCAGGTCAGCATAGTGGTGCCTGACCTGCTCACCAGTTTGGGGTATGCCAGTGGCACTGGTGAGGTCATGAGCGAGACAGTCCCAGGCCACCGCCTTATATTGGGAGCCCTGGTACTGGCCCTGCAGCAGTTTCTGTGTATGGTCTTTAACTAGGAGTCCTGCCAGGTCCTTGGACTCCTGGATGCACCAGCACTGCACCCGGAAGTGCACTCCTTCTCCCCTTACTGCCATAGTGCCTGCAAGGGGAAGCTACAACCAGTTATGAGATGTATCCCTGCCTCTTGGGTTTAAGTAGGGCTGATTTCCTGCACTTTTCTGTGATTGGCCGGTTTTGAAAAGGCTAAGCTATGGGCAAACCTGCTTACCTAAGGTTGACATTGTTTAAAGGGGTATACGACTGGGTGCTATGAGTTAGCTGGTCTACACATTGCTCACACCTCATAAGCTGGCCTGTGCAATGCTTAGCATTCCTTACATTAGACCTTCATTATAATGCCTTTTGGGCATTGTGTTATTATTCATTACACCTTATATGTATGCCTGGTATCCCTGATTGATGTGTACGTACACTCTGTGGGGTCCTTGTGTTTTATTGGGGGCTTCAGCACTCTATTAAAATTACACCTCACTTCTGGGTTTACTGCTGTACTCCAGTTCACATATTTATGTTATCTAGTGGGTTATGGAACATATGACTGTATACTGATTCCTTTCACAGGTTCAGTTTGGTTATACTATGGTGAAGACTTGTTTGCTACTACCTCATTCTTCTGTACTTCTGTGATGGCTTAGTGGATAACTACTGTGACTATGGTGTATAGGGTTCTGGGTTCAAGACCTGCATGGCTATTTATTTTATTGTTGTGCAGAACAAGGGCGGTTGGATACAGAGTGATTAAGGCACTTTTGAGCCTTTGTAAGCATGTTTGCGTGGGTTTGCAAGATGGTAAGCACTGCTAACCTGCGGTTAACATCTGCTTACAGAGAGTTAGCTTTAGAATTGCATAGCCAGTGTAGGCATTGCTTACCACCGTGCAAACGGGCTTAAGCCCGCTTACTAGTGTTTAAATATGCTTACTACTACTTATTTGTGCTTAGACCTGCTTACTAGTGCCTTATTCATTATGATACTGACATCTCACATGTAATTTTAGTGCAGTACTCCAGTTCATAAATATATGTTATGTAGTGGGTTATGCAACAAAAATATTGGTCATAACGTGCTTTGCCATGTAAAATGGAATGTGTTGCAGTGGGACTCGAACCGGGAATGCCTGCTCGTGAGGCAAATGCTCTGCCCACTACACTATTGCTATCATACCTCTCAACCTGGAAACATCAAAAATCTGGACAAGGCCCATGAAAAATAGGTACAAATCTGTACGCTGATTAACATCTAATTTGCATACATAATTATGTAACCCCCACCCACCCCAATGGAATTGTGGGATACCAACTTTCAAACGCAAACTGAAGAATAGACAACCAAAATATGGCACCAGAGTTCCCCTGCAGCCATTCCAATATTCCATTACCTGGCTATTTCACCCATTTACCATAAACACTAATGTGTGCATAGTTTGTGATGGTCCTGAGGTGGCATTATAGTGACTAAGAGTCATTTGGCTAGGGCATGGGAAATTTTCATAACTAATTTTTAGTAAATTATATGGAATCTTTTACATCCACATGAGTAACCACTATTTCAGACAGATGGGACTCGATTTAAAGTCTCATCCAGAGGATGATACCTTAGGAGCACAGAATAACATATACCACACTACAGAAAGTGTAGGTTTTCAAAAATACAAGTGCTGAACTCTTACGAAATGACTGAGTAAATAAAAGTCAACAGGAGACTGCTTATTCTGTAAAGTATGTGTATGAGAAAATAAATTTATACACACCATTAAGTATGGAGAATTACATAAAAACAGCCTAGCAAAACAAAAATTTCCCTGACAGTGTACACCAACAAGAAAAAGGCAGGAAAATGTAATTACAAGTATCTTAAACTCTACAGCACATTTAGAAGAACATAAGACTAGTGAGGAATGTTACTGAACAAGCAAAGGGCTCAGGCTACTAATGGTAAGGGAATTTAAGTACAGAACTTCTGAATGGCTTTCATGGTTTTGTGATCAAATGAAATGTCAACTTCATTAATGTGCAGAAAACTAAATGATATTAATATAAATTGATGAAAATATCATTGATTTATATTCTGACTACCTCAAGGAAAAATTAAAATGAAATCAGTGACATTCACATATTAGACTCAGATAAATTTAGACAACTAAATGCATAGGTCAATTAAATAGAAAGTAGAAAGACTAAACTAGCAGCTTCAACAAAACAGATTGAGACAGAATGTCTGTAAAAGATTGCTAGACTTTTTTCATGTTTGAAAGGCATTGCCTGATTATTTCAAATCAATATAGCATATTGCTTTTGGCTTGGTTTCAGGTTTTGATCTAGCATATCTATATAAATGTGCATTCTTCTCTCCAATAATACAAAACATATTATTTTCTCTGTTCATGAACAAATCATTAGACCTGTGTGCCTAAGAGTGACAAGCTGTCATCCATTTGTTTTGAGTGAAGAGTGACATTCTACACTCCACTGAATATACTATGCTGTTTGTAGGGGATCCCTGCATTGTATTTTGAAGGGTCCTTGTCTCCTGCTAGACATATGCATTTAATGTTCCTTTAATACCACAAGTTAATATGTATGACAACTTAATTACTTCACAGAACAAATAAGTGAATTACTTAGACCAGAAAGTATCTGACAGGATGTTCTTTTCCTTATAAAAATCAATGATGTTAGTTGCATATGCATTTTGGGAGTCTTCAGACAGGTTGGAACAGTTTGATAGCTGCACTAAAGATGTTACCAGTAGCTATGGGATTCCCTTTTTCAGGTGCTTTACTCCATCGCAGCAAGAAGGTTAACTCACACAATGCAATCACGAATAGTGGTAGCATCAGTTAAAAAATTTCATACAGCTTGTTAGCAACAACTGTGTTGTCAGTAACTACATTGTGCCCTCATTGGTATCAAATTGTCCGACTAAGAAGGTCCCCTTTCTTTTTACAATCAGGAATAGTGTACAAAACAGATGAAGAATAACTGCTAGGAGAAACCATTGTGTTGTTAGAACCAACAGGCTGATGACTGTATAGATCAAACATATAGTCTCTATTTTTATAGTTCAACTCCATTTTCTTCATGTTTCTCATTGGCTGTTTATTGCAGCCAAAACACACAGACACACACACACACACACACACACACACACACACACACACACACACACACACACACACACACACACACACACACATACACACACACACACACACCTCGTTCCTTACTTGAGTGTCTTTCCGTTGACCTGAAATGCTGATACATTCAACAGTGCTGCTGCTGCATAATTCCATTTCAAAATGCTGCCTGCCTTCCCCCGAACTGCTGCCGATAAACACAATCCATTCCATTTGTTTTCCCTGAACTGCTGCTGATAACTTCAACAGTGCTGCTGCTGCATAAATCCATTTCATCCAGTGCTGCCGATAAACACAATCCATTTCCCCTGAACTGTTGCCGATAAAAATCCAAACAGTTGTTCCCGGCTTCCCGCTCACATTTGCAGCTGGTCAGCCGGAAATGAGCTCCTTGAGCTAATTTCTACTGGCTGGTAGCCCTGATGGAGCTGACGTTATCACGCACGTGATGACGTCAGTTCTGAGCGCGAAAATCAAAAAACAAAAGAAAAAAAAATCAGAAATGAAGGGGTGCCACTCGGAAATCGTGGCACCCCTTCATTTGGACCCCAAAACTTGGTAATAACCGAGTAATTCGGGACGGTTGGGAGGTCTGATTGCTATGCTGAACAATGAAATGTCGACCAAAATGTCCAGTAAAGGCAATGAGACACAAACCAAGAGCCCGATGATGATTGGAACAAAATACCAAAACGCACAGTAAATAACTGAATAAATGAAGGATTTATTCCACCAAAACGACACTACGACTAAGCGCTTTCACCAGTTATACTATGCTGGTTCATTTGCATATATCTTCCTTGTTATCCTCTTCAGTCATTTAAGCTACATTAACTGTACCTAAGTGATTGGCACACCCGCACACCTACAGTTAGCTTTAATTGGATTAAAAAAATAAATAAAAGGGTTTCTTCATTTTATTTATATGTATGGTTGCTGTTGTACACATGGGGGACTGTTGGTGGGGATATGCGGACACCTATGAGTGTTCTCCCTCATTTCTTACCCCTTTCTGCTGTTCTACATTGTGGGGGAGTGTTTATTCTAAGAGCTCTGCTCTCAGACATGCCCCCTACACTCTTACATGCTCCGTGTAAGCCTAGAAGCACGGGGAGCACGCATCATTAATATGCATGGCACGCTGCCGTCCTGCTCCTAAATGGTCGCTTCTGTGCAGGACTAAGCTAGTCCTGCACGGAAGATTAGTAAATCTGAGGGATTATCTATGCAGATATCTTTAGCCATGAATAAAGGAATGTGTGCATGGGTTGTTAAAATATATTAGAGGAAGGGAAGGGATACACTGGAGCATTAACGAATAACAAATCAGTTCTGTGCAGAGTAGACCCTAATCAAAGCATAAATAAATATCCCTCTAATAAGAAGTACAAGAAATACCCCCAGAAATTCAGAAACATAACTCAAGACAGAATGGCAGGGGAGAACAACCAGATAAGGTAGGTGTGTGAATTAACAAGATGAACAGTGATTTGGGCTTTTAATATAAAAGATGCTATGGGTCTCATGTAACCTATCCAGAAATGACACTCTAGAATTTGTTAAAAATTCTGAGTCTGAATAAGCAGTTTCTGAGACATCACATCTGGTCCAGGCAGTGCAGGAACAGGAGTTCTACCTGTACGTAACATCAATGCTGTGGGTTACCTACAGCCAAACGGGATCATACTTTGCACAGGGGATCCTCAATCAGAGGATTTCTATGGAGAAATGATATAATTAACATCGCTTCAGCACTGTATCACATAACTCATTACAATGTATCGGTACACTTCAGCAAATGGCTTCAAACACACAGAGCCCACCCTGTACAATTAAAAGAAAGCAATTCAATTTAAACCAAATCTAACATGTGATAGATTAGCAGGCAAGTTTTGAAACTAGTCCATTGATTTTATTTGAAAAAAGGGACTTCACACACACCTTGTACAGTGAGTAGATCTGAAGCGCTCCTGCAACTCTTCTCTCAGTCAAAACACAAAATGCCAGAAATAACAGTCCATCCTAGTAATGGATAGGGGTCCAGGGTACAATAAAAAATTCATTATTTTCAAGAGAGGGGTGCACTGGACATCAGTATGGCTTGCAGTTTTGTTTCTGGATCCCTGTAATTAGTCAGTCTTGGTTATTGTAGCCAGCTGCAATCACTCCCTTTGGCCGCTCACTCAGGGAAGTGGTTGGGAAGAATTCATGACCCCTGATTTTGTCACATATTTTGGACTGTCCCTCATTAGTTTGTTTTTTTTTTCTTTTCTTTTGAATATTACAGTTAGCTGACTATGTCAAATATTAGACTGCTATGTTTCCTACTGTTCAGAGCATGCACGTTGATGAAAACATTTTGTTTCATTAACTTTTAAGTAAATTACAGTAATATTTAAAACTTGTCCCCAAACCCTCATTTCAGTCCCTCATCCACCCATTATTTCTGGCTTTATCCCTATTGAACAAAGAAATCGAGAGGTATGCTGATGGGTATAGTAAAATAGCACCGTTTAGTGAGACTCTGTAACATTTTGTTTTCACCATCTCATAATCACTGTCAATGACTGAGCTCAGAATGAGCACAATCTCTTTAGGGAGTCAAACTGATATATTTTATTTCTTCACTTGCAACAACATCAGCAAGTGCTTCTTGATGACAAAATTGCACCTTATGCAAAATAACAAATGAGGTTGCAAGTTGTCTTACTGATGACAAAATTCGGTAAAAAAAAATCTTCACTTGTTTAGCAACTGTAGAAGTGGTAACTAGTCAATATTATCTCAACTGTCCAGTTAAACTTGCAAACTTCACTTAATAAACCCTTTTCCCTACTGATCACATTCAGACATCTGAACACAGATTAAGCACACGTACCCAAAAGGGGCCACGCAAATTTGTCATCCCATTGACACAACGTCCTCATTGGTTGGCTGCCTCAGTGCTGCAAGTCATGGGCAGGCTATGGCTGTAAACAACCAAAGTTGTTTTTTTTTAATTTTTTGAAATCTCCCATGTCGCCTGTTTGAGAGTCCACAGGCAGTCAGGCACTGACTCATGAAGCTGACATCATCATGCATGTTCCCTGCACATTGATGATGTTGCAGGATATGCTGGTGATAACATGATGACATCAGTCATACTTTAAAATTGTAAATAAAATAGAAAAGAAGACAGGAGTTGAAGGGGCCACTTGGAAATTCATGGCACCCCATTATTTTGCCCCCAAAAATGCTAAATTCCAAGGAATTCAGTACAGTTGAGAGATATCCTAATTATGCAAGTGCACCAGTCACTCCAGAAGGTGCTGAGGTGGGCATCCATCTTTTGGTGCATCTTGGCAGCCACCAGCCTTTGTAACTGATGTTGGGAGACTACTAGAAAATCTTCTAACTCACTTTCATAGAATGAGTCTTCACCCTTTGCTGAAAAGCTGACATGGAGGGCATCAGTAACCTCTTTTGATTATCTCCAGCAGAAGAACAATCATCCCCCTGCTGAGGGACAGCCCTGGGGACTATTAACAAGCCAGTAGCAAAGGCAAAACGTAGGTGACAATAACATCACTTCCTCCTCCTCTTCTATAACAGGAACTGCAGGATGGCATAAGAAGAAAACAATTATCACTCTCATATGTAACAAATATAATCCTTAGCTGTAACTTTCAACTCTGTGGACACTGGCTCCAATGGCAGCTCTCAAACTTTGCTGGGGTGCTACTACTCGCTATTCATAGCATTGCTCCCATTGTATACTACAAATCAGAGCATTTGAAAGGGCTACACATTTCATTTTTTTTCATCCTAGCAGGACCGAGCCCGATGGCTTCTTTAATTATATACCCAACCATTTATTCCACAGTCATGGATGCCATGGATTCCAAGACAGGTGAAAATCCTTCAGCCCATTTGTCAGGTAGAAGGGAGCATGCAAGCTTTGCTGGTCCTATATCATAGCCTGTCCTCTCTACCAGCAAAATTACCCCCTCTTCTGCAGCAGTTCTTTTGAGCTCTGCAATAGTGTCTTTTTAAGCATTCAGATTCTAGTGCAGTTTGTACACATTAGTCAGTATAACCAAGTTCCACAGCTTAGACACACAAACCTCCTGTTAGGTGTCATCCATGTGAGGAACCAGAGCTGACTCACTACCCCCTGCTGCCCACAACGGGTGAGCGGCAATGGTCACTCAATCCCATCATCCCTTGCCAGCTGCTACAGCCACCCAAACCACTATTTGAACTTGGGTCACATGCAGCATAGTCAGGGATTAATCCCTCTATGTCACAGAGCATCTCCAAAAGGGGTGTACTTTTTTGAGTCTGTCATTTTGAGTTTCTTTATTTGCACAATCCATGTGGCTCATTTGCATGGGATTTCTAATTTCCATGTCACTATGCACTTATTAGCATTAGCTACACTGAGCCTTTTAATCACCCACATCCTGCACATTGCCACACCTGCTTCCCTGTCTGTGAATCCCAGCCTATAATACTTTTACATCTTAACTCACTACAGCCTAGTGATGCCTCCATGTGTTTCTGTTGTTACATATAACTGATGTCATTAGGCATCTGATACAGCTTGTGTATATGTGCAATAATATTTCCAAACCAAGGTCACATACAAACTGTTGAAATATTTCATCTTAAATATTGCATGATGAGCAACACAACTTCACTGATATATAATGTATGTCTTGTACTGCTAAGGAGATATAAATTGTTGCTCATATGCTATTTATTTCTGTTGTCAAAATGTTCATATTTTTCTAAGGACTTCCAAGATGGCTGCACACTGAGTAACACCTTGTTTCTAGCTCTCCCAGTGTGAAAACAAACTCGCAGAGAAGGCCAGTACAGTTGTGTTTATGGGTAAATTTCAGTAACTGGCTAGTAAGTGCACTGCCTGGGTGCCGGGAATAAATAAATACAGAAGGCCTTGAAAAAATGAGTACAAAAAGTGAGGAAGATGCCTTTGTAGGCTGTTAGACCCATAATTCAGTTACCCTAGTGCTACAGCTGCTGACTGTAAAATAAAGTTAACAGAGGACATTTCATACAGTAAACCACCTTTGTAGGCTTTTTGTTTAAGTACATAGCACCATTGTTCAAAGTATTATGCCTTTGCAGGCTGTTTATTGCATTCGTAATGCAGATAGCTAAGCGCTACTGCTGCTGACCGCAAACACAGTTAACTGAGGACATTTCATGCAGTAAAACGCCTTGTGGCCTGTTTGTTTAACTTTGTAGCACCATTGTACAAAGTAATATGCCTTTGTAGGCTGTTTGGTAAATTCCTAATGTGGATAGCTAAGCACTACAGCTGCTGACCGCAAATAAGGCTAACTGAGGACTTTCCTTGCAGTAAAATGCCTTTTTAGGCTGTTTGTTTAACTCCATAGTGCAGACTGAAAGACGCTATTGCAGCTGACCACTCCTTTTCCTCATAGTGTCTGTAGTCCTCTTTGTAATCCAGAACATTTCCCAAAGTAATACGCATTATCAGCATCCTAATCAATCGCTCCATTCATGAGTCTATGTGCCACACCTCTGGAAAATAGCCTTCATCATCCCCCTCCATAAAGGAGGTACAAACTGTTCAATCTCCAACTTTTGCCCTATTGCTATCCTATCACCTATCTCTAAGATATTCGAAAAATGTATTCACCTCCAACTATTACCCTACCTACTGGACAAACAACTACTAACTCCTACCCAACATGGGTTTAGACCAGGACATAGCACCACCACTGCCCTTCTTTCCTTCCTCGAAATCATTAAGTCTGCTCGTAACTCTGGGAACATAGTTTCTACCCTCCTCCTTGACTTATCCAAAGCTTTTGACACTGTCTGTCATGAGCTTCTGCTTTCTAAACTCACCCATCTTAATCTCTCCTCCTCTTCTATCAAATGGTTCTCCAGCTATCTCTCAGCCAGTGAACAAGCTGTAAAATGGAACTACTGCACTTCCTCTTTCCTTCACACCCCAACAGGTGTACCCCAAGGCTCTATTTTGGGTCCTTTACTATTTAACATTTTCACCAATGATTTCCACCAAAAGATCCCCAATGCTAAACTGGTGCAATACGCAGATGATTCCACTATCATCTGCTCAGCCAAAACACTTCCCTTACTAATAAACCTTACTCAAGAGGCCTTTTCCTCCACTGAGTCCTGGATGCTTGACAATCATCTAGCCCTAAATGCCTCCAAATCCAAAATAATGATCTTGACCCCTTCTAGACATACTGCTGTTGACAAAGCGTCCTTCTCTATACTTAGCCTACACAAAACATCTATTGAAATAGTTCCCCATACAAAACTTCTGGGCATCCATATCGATGACCAACTAAAATTTGACATCCACCTTCAAACCAATATTAAAAAGACTCATCAAAAACTTGAATTGTTTTATTGACACAGATGCTATCTTTCTCTGTCTTCTAGACAACTCCTATCTACCACCTACCTCCTAACCACCCTTTTGTATGGAGCTCCACTACTCTCTAACCTCCAATCATCCCTAAAATCTAAACATTCCTCATGCTATAACAAAATTTCAGAGTTTGCCACAGGATCTAAATCCTCTACTCACCATTGCAACTCCCTACATGCTCTAAATTGGTTAGAACTCCCAGGCTACCTAAATTTTATTCAACTAACTACAGCACACAAGATGATTTTTAAACCTTCTAACTGTCCATCACTCTCCTCTTCCCTAAAACTTCACCAGCCACATAGAACACTTAGACCCACAAATCAGAACCTCTTAGAACTTTACAAGCCTTTACATGCACCAGGGCAACTTCTACTATCATTCTCCCTTGCCAGATTATGGAACTCTCTTCCCCCTCACATTAGAACCACCCCAAACCTACCCTCCTTTAAAACCCTACTCCACTCTCACATATCCTCTCTCTGGGAGTGCTCCTGTACCCATCCTACCTGATTCCTGACACCTATCCCTATTCTATTCTACTCAAATCTTTGCCACAGCTTCAATTCATCTCTCTAAAATTCCTTTGCCTAAATACATGTATTGTATTTAAATGAACATGAATTTATTGTTTTTGTAAATATCTTATAAGTGATTTGATTCAGCTCATACATTTCAAGATATGTAAAATCCTGTCTTGCTGTATATTGAATGTTAAACTGTCGTTCTTATATGCTGTACTAATACATTGTATATTGTCTTTTTGTCTGGAGCTTTTCTCCTCGGGCCTCCATTGAAAATGGGCTACCTTTGCCCAATGGACTTTCCCGGTTAACAAACTGAAATAAATAAATAAAATAAATAAAGAAACACTGACTGAGATAGGTTTCAGCAAAAAGCAATGCAACCTTCAGATATGACTTTCAAGAGCCTACAGGAATATAGAATACAACTGCATACAGACCTGGTTAAACTAAACAAAACACTGATGGAATATATCAACACAAACAACAAAAGGCTGGAAAAATGGAAGAAGCTTTAAGCAGATATTCAGATGAGATGATAAAGCTGCAAAAATCAGAGGTTTAAATGAAGAAGGCTGACCGAATATGAGACTGCTCAGAAAGAGATGTTTAAAAAAATAATAGAATTAGAGAACAAAGCATGTAGGGAAAACCTGAGATTTTCAACTATACCAGAGAAGCTGGAAGGAACAGACGGCATTAAATGTATGAAAGCACAAATAAGCAACTAGACTGGTATTACACAGCAGAACTTGTTAGTTGAAAGGGCACATTGTGTGCATGCTCCAAACCTAGCTATAAGAAAGCAACCTAGAGCTTTAATAGTAAAGATGCAATCTTACCATCAGGAGGAGTTGATTCTGACAAAGCAGTGGCAGAAGGACAAAATACTAAAACTGGGAGACGGCAGAGTATTTGTAGAGAATGACTACTCATTGTACACCAGGCAAAAGAAGAGTAAATTCATCCCACTATTCAGGGAAAGTCGAAATGCAGGTGTGAGACTCAAACTGCTGTATCCAACTGTCTTTAAGGTATTCTTCCCTGGAGGGACAACATCAGTTTTTGATTAAGTGCATGCTAACGAAGAAATACAAATGTTTGTCCAACAAAAAGTGAGATGTGAGATGGGAGATTCTGCTTCTTCTTCTTCTTGTAAGGAAGACCACAAAGAGACATTATTTGTGAAATCTTTTCCAGTATTTCAACAGAAAATGTTGGATAGAAATTAGGAAGAATAAGAGTTGACTAGAAGAATCGAGAGTACACTGGAAATGAAGCAGAGGCAGGATTTGGGTGATAGAGAAGAACAGTAATAAAACCTCTGGAATAGACTGCCCATACATGTCAAGCAGAGTGCCTCTTTGGCCCTCTTCAAAAGGAACCTTGATGATTGGATTGGAGATAAGAAATTCACCCCGGGGATCACATCAGTCACCCTGCTAGACAGGGGTATAGGGAAGTAAATACTGTGGGAAGAAATAGCCAGGGAATTTTTATGGCTAGGCTTGTATAGGCCCTAGTGCCGATAGCCTAGTACCACCCTATGAACCTATGAAATTACTTTATTAAGGACCTTCGATTGATTAGTTTTAAGAGAGGGCAAGTAAATGAAAAATAATATTGAATATTATGAGGCCTTTTTTTCTAGCAAATGCATGTACACTTAGTAGCAATTCTGCAGCTGGTCTTCAGGTTTCCATGGAAACAATCTGATAAAGAGAGTGAAACTGGCTGTCTGGTTCTCATGTCTCAATGGAGACAATATGATAAAGAGAAAATGGAGACAGTCTGGTGGAAGGGGATTAGCTGAGGGAAAAGAAAAAAAGAAAAGATAAATTGGCTAGAACATAGTGTTCTGTGAAAGCAATCAGGGAGTTTCCCACATGAGAGGGCTTTAACGATAAGACAAAACCAATTAGACTTGAAGTAAAGTTTTCTCAGTTTTTTTAAATCCAGTGAGGATACTAATATAAACAAGTGCTTTTGTGTTTTTTTTTCTTTTTCTCCTTTCTTCTCTCTTTTTCTTTTTTCAGTTTTAAGAAATATAGGCACTACAATATAAAAAATGAGGAAGAGACGAGAAGTAGGGGAGAGAGGAAAAGTCTGTTTAAGAGAGTATGAAAAAAAATCAGTAGGCTTTTTTCCATGCTTGCATAGGGAAATGATTGGGTTAAAAACCTAGACGTTATCCAGTAACAAGTTTATTACAAAGCATGTAAATGAAAAAGAACATTGAATAATATAAGATTTTTTTCTGGTAAACACGGTACCCTTAACAGTTGTGTCTGGTTTGCATGTCACTAGAAGATAATTTTATAAAGAGAAATGGCTTGGAGAATGTGTTTACTAAAAACATTTGAGTGTTTTCTCAGCTGGGAGAGCTATAAAGACTGACAAAATCAAATAGCACTTACTAATAGCACAGGCTGTACCATGCATCTTAGCATGACTAACCTTTTTTTTTTTGTTAACTATAGCCTGTCTGTGTGGCTATCAACTTAGAACTTTTGTTATTATTAGGAAGCAAAAACTTCAATATTTGAAGATGCACATAGTTTTGTGTGTTATTATTAACTTACTAGGTTTTAGGGAGGATTTGGGAGGTTGTTTGTTCTGTTTGAGGGCTTTCAAAACAAAAGCAAAATGTTATGTAAGATGTGGCATAGGTTCAAATGGATATGATAAAATACAACTGTATAAAAGACCAACCTTCCGAAAAGTATATGCATGTAACATAAAAGTTAGAGCTAGGCATTTAACAAAAAAGATGTTATACATAAAATATAGTAATAATAACTATATAAGAACATGATGCTTTCTGTAATGTCTTTCAATCTGAATGGTCTTACAAATAAATATAAAAAAGAAAGAATAGTAAACTATATTAAAAATGTTCAGTGCAAATAGTTATGCTACAGGAGACATACCTGGAAAGAACTGAAAATGTAAATTTGATAAAGAAATGTTTTCAGGATAGTTATTCAGCAGAAGATCTGGGGAAAGGAAAAGAGGAGTACTTATATTAATTGCAAGAGCAGCTCCAACAGTGATAGAAGAGGGAAGATATGGAGTACTAAGGGTCTACTGGCAAGGGAGGAGGATTACACTGGCATACATTTACATTCCACCAAAAACTGCTGTAATGGAGCTTAAGAAAATTCTGGGAGAAATAATTAGGTTTCGGTAAGGAGTATTACTTATAGGTGGAGATGGAATTTGGTTTGCAACAGTGAAGATGTGTCTGGGGGCCTAGAAGGGAAAATATAATAAAGAAGGGTAGATTTTGAAGAAATGTATGAAAATGTTTGGCATGGAAGATGTGAATTCAGTATTAGGAGTTTGGAGTGAATTTACATATTACTCTCCAAGACACAAAATTTGGGTTAGGCTAGATAGAATTTATATCTCACAGGAGCATGTGTATTTAAAAGAAGGTCTTGAAATGCATCCAATAACTATTTCAGAACATGTGCCAATAATAACTAAAATAAAAATGCAAGGTAATGAAATAAAAATGAGACACTGGCTCTTTCCCACCTATTGGTTGAAAAGAGATGAATTTAAGAATGGATTTTGGAATTAATTCAGGAGCTACTTGACAGGATAGAAATTTCTTCTGAAAATATAGCTAGGGATAGGAATACAATTAAAGTTAAAAACTAGGATGGAAACAAAGGAAAGAGAGATATGGCTAAGAAGTAACAAGAATTACTTAGAGGGACTGACAAATGTTAAAGTATTACAAAATAGAGGGAATCTCTCAGAACAAGAAAAGGAGCAACTGCAAAATGCTAAATAGAAAATAAGGGATTACCTTGATAACATGCACAAGTTTAGAAAGATCGCTGTTTAGCAACTGTTTTTTATAATTCGAGAGCACAAAAACTTTTGGCACAATGACTCAGGCAACAGAAAGTGGTAAGGGCTATCACAAAGCTTAGGTAGCCTATAACAAGGAAGATAACAAGAGACCCTGTAGAAGTATGAGAAATATTTAGAAAATGTTATGAAAGTTTGTATAAAGCAGAGAAATGTGGAAATCAAGAAAAGATACAAATGTAAATGTTTATGTAAGAATTAAATATGTCAAGGTTAGAGGTAGATGAGGCTCAATTACTAACAGTTAGGATATGAAGAGATGAGATAAAAATGTCTATGTATAACCAATTTACAGGAAAGTCCCCAGGAATAGATGGTATTCCTGTGGATGTTTAGAAGCTAGGAGGGAAAACTGATAAAGATCTGGAAGGTTTTGTTTAACAGTATTTTAAAGAAGTACCTGCACCCTGGAAGTAGGTGGTGGTAACAGTAATACCTAATGACGGTAAAGATCCATTGGATCCAGCTTCATACAGGTCCATTTCAATTCTAAACCATGATTATAAAGTGTTTATGTCTATAATGGCTAAAAGCATGGAAAACGTGATAGCAAAATTGATAGATATGGAGCATTGTGGTTTTGTGGAGGGGGGCAAACATTTGACAATATTAACAGAACATTGATGATCCAGAGAGAAGCAGAATATAAGAAAATTCCACTGTTATTGGTGGATCTTGATACAGAGAAAGCATTTGACAGAGTAGACTTTGACTTCATGAGCAGGGCAATGAAAGCATTTGCTTTCCCTGATACAATTATAAGGTTGATTTGGCATACATATGAAGGATCGAGGTGAAAATTAAATTGGGTGGCCTCCTCTCTGATAACTTCTGCTTGACTAGAAGAATCAGGAAGGGTTGTCCACTTCCCCCTTTGTTGTTTCCATTACATTTAACACCATAGGCAAAGAAAATAAGGGACTCAGAAATTCAAAGATATAATTGGTATGATAGTCAGGAAAAGCTGGCTCTATTTGCAGATGATATTATTTTATACATGACAAAACCAGAAAAAGACATTACAGTGTTGTGGAACAATTTAAGACAGTTTCAAATCTTCTCAGGATAAAAAATTAATGAAGCTAAAACAAATGCAATAGCAGTAAATTATGTACTCACACAGGAATTGGTCCAACAATATTCATATTTATGTGAACATAATAAAATGAAGTATTTATGTGTCTGGATTAGAAATGACTCTGTTGTAGCAGCTAAGGATATGTGGGAAGAGACTAAACATAAGATAATATACAAACTGAGAAACTGGAAGCTTTGTTATATGGGTATGGATACTAACATACAAGCAATTAAAATGTTTTTAGTAATTTTAGTCTTATACACAGGTCAGTCATATTTTTATCAACCAGAGGAGAAGCTATGGATACCAATTAAAAAGAGTTGAAGGATTTTATCTGAGAAGGGAAGACAGCAAGGGTCAAGCAGGATAAGTAGATTCTTCCAATAGAACAAGGCAGACTAGGATTACCCAATTTGAGGGGGTATTTTAGAGCAACACAGTTAAGGCTATTATACATAGCACAAGACAAAAACTATACTTTAAAGTAGAAAGGAATGATGATGATACAGCGAGGAAGCTCAAGACGTAAGGAGAGATTGGGATTGTGGATGCAGACTCTTAAGGAGAACAACAACAGTCATACAGAGTATTATATTCATAAAATTGCAGGGAGTGTTCTAAGAACTAAACTAGCATGAGAATGGAGAAAAGAGATTCTGCCAATAGGGATGACTGTGGTTAGGGATTCAGATAATAGGCAAGAGGGGGATGGAATTTATTGGAGAAAACTGGCAAAGGAACCAAGAAAGGAAAGGTTATAGAATGGGAAGAGGCCAAGAATGTATTTGGACTGCAAGTTAGAGATTGCCTTCCCTAACAAGGATTGATATCAGAGTATAGGCAAAGAGAAAGAAATAGGGGGCTCTAAATGAAAGACCAGCACTGGTAGAGTTTTTAATAGAATCTAGAACAGAAGGTGCCATTAAAAAAGGAATAATTAGTAGAGCATATAAAATACTGCCTGATAACTATAAGAATCAATCAGAGGAGCTTAGAAAGGATTGGGAAAAGAGACTGGATAAGCAATTCACAAAGAGACAATGGGGAGATATAAGTATATCTCCCAAATATGCAACAAAGTCTAGAAGATTTAGGATATTTGCCTGGGAGTGTTTACATAGTTATTTTTTATACCCTAAGTAGACTTCAAAGAATTTTTCCTCAGGTGGATAGCAAATATTGTAGATGTGACAGGCAAGAAAGATATGGCTGGGAACATATTTTTGAGAGTGTAGTGAGCTGGTAGACTTTAGGGGTTCCCTGCAGAGCTCTGTCAGAGAAGCTGGGTGATTGGATTGACTAGGGAGATGATATTTTTGAGCTACAATACATAATTGGAATTGCCTAGACACAATAAAGCCTTGCTGAGTTGAATTAAGGTGGCTGCCAAAAAACAATTACTAGAAAATGGAAATCAAAGTCTAGACCAACTTTACTAGAAGTAGTGAATGTAGTAACAGAGATAAAACAACTGGAATTGGGATATTTAGAAAAGGGACAGAGCTAACTATACATGAAAAAATGGGAATTATGGGAACAATATATGCAGAGAAGGTACAAGATTTAAGAGGCAGAATTTGAATGAGCCCATACCTCTCAACTGTATGGATTTTCACAGAATGTCCAGATTTTTGGCTCATATATTTGGCCTGTTCCTCTTTTTTCCTGGCAAATCACTGGAATGATGTCAGGATTAAAGTCACTAAATAATGACATACATTTGAGTTTCAGACTTCAAATCCTTCAGAAAATGTATATTAAAATAAATCATGTTACTGTAGCAACTTTCTAAGTTTATAACAGTAATATTTAAAATATGTCCCTACCTGTACCCTTATTTTGTCAAGCTTTGTCCAGATTTTTTGCATTAACAGGTTGAGAGGTATGAGCCATATAATGCTTAACTGACAATGGCTGGATAGATTATAAGTGATGTATAATGTTTGCAGCTACAGTTGTTTCAGTGGTGTCTGTGATGTATAATGTTTGCAACTAAAGTGTTGTCTATCTTTGCTTTTTTATTTATGTAAATATAAGATTGTCTATGTCATACGTGATAATTTAATAAAGATGTTTATTGGAAAAAAAAATCATATTTTTCTAAATATCTAAACACCCAAGTAAGACATAAAGAACTACATCACTTCAAATGAAAGCTCACAGATAGATAAAAAAATGCTGCTGGAAGTATATGTGGAGCTTGAGTGGTTTCTGAGATATTGTAAGTTCTTCATCAAAATTTACAGAATGAATATTTGTTGTGCTTATTATGACTTATAAAATCCATGTTAAGACCTAGAATCTAATGAGCACTGCTATTGTAAAGATGTGTTTGTGCTGAACAGCTCACCATTTACATTTCTTTAGTGGCCCATATGGTTCCAAATATATGAATATTTGTTTGAAATGCAAAGACATAACCTGATTTTGTCAAAAAGATCAGGATACAATCACTGGAAGTTAGAATACAGCAAACTTCTAGATCTCCATGGGCTTAAATGAGTTAGCAGGCATTCTGCATTTTAGAAACTTTGGCCTTTTTGGCCTTGACAAGGTCATTATTACTTTATTGGCTATTTTTTCTGCTTTGTATTCTGAAGAAAGTACCACTGCATTAGTTTCTTCTGCATATTTTGTTCTGAAGTACTGACTTTACTATTAGCAATATGATAACAGACTTATGAGTAAGGAAAATCAAGTCATTATTAAGCACAGAAGTACTTTAAGCATGGGATAAATTGGCATTTGCTAAAGACAGAGAAATGCCGGTTTAGAAATGTACTTCAGTACTTTGTGAGTAGTAAGTTCTAGCAAGCTGCTTGCTAAAATAGAATTCTTTTTTAATGTTTTGCTTAGGGGGCAGGGGTGGAGAATGGCTCTGTCTTGGAGCACTAGACAAGGGAGAAGGCTATTTTTCCCCTCTTCAACTTAAGCACTAAGGTGTTATTGTGCCAGATTCAGGACTGGTACAAGACACTAGCTGAACTGATTATGGCTTTAATTAAGCTTTATCTTCTCCTTGAGTTTATTTTCATCTAAAGAAGTGGCTGTGGTCCTGGCTGTCAGCTGAGCTTTCCCCAAACTGAGTGGCCCTAGTGATTTCCAAGATAACTGCACACTAAATAGCAGCTTGTTTAAAAGACTTCCCAGTGTGAAAACTGAGAAATTCTTTAAAAAGCCAGTCAAAGTTACCAGTTTGGGTAACATTCAGTTACTGGTTATTAATTGCAGTGACTGGGTGCCAGCAAAGAAGAAATTAGCAAAAATTAACAAAAAAATCAACAATAAAATGAAACAAAATTATCTGCCTTGGAAGAACCTGGCAGCTATTGAGTGAAAAGCAATTCAGGTTTCAGCTTTAGTACAGGGATCAGACCATAATTATTAGAACTTAGTAAATAAATAAGGGAACTGAAAAGTATCGACCCCATTACATGTAGTTTAGACAGAATGGCTGTTTGTCAATTTTAACATGAAATAAAATGGTCTTGAAGGTACAGACAAAAAGTAAAGACTACTGAATTATATTAAGAAGTATAATGTGTAAATAGAATGTTACAGGAAGATAATTTGGATAAAAATAAGCATGTGAATTTGATAAAGAACGGATTTTAGGGTGGACATCCAATGAAGTGTCAGGAGAAAAGTCTGGTGCCCTTCAGTTCTAAGAGGGAGAAATAGTATTGATTTGAGAGGACCTACAATAGTTGTAGAAGAGGGAAAAAACAATAATGGTGGAATTGTGGTAGTGGAGCATGATTATTTTGATATGTATTTATATTCCAACTAAAATTACTATTATGGATATCAGAAGAATTTTGAGAAAAATAATAGGCTTTCAATTGTAATATTATTTATGAGTGGGGATTGAAACTTGATTTGCAAGAGTGAGGATACATCAGGGTGACCTAAAAGGGAAAATGTAAAAAAGAAGGTAGATTTCTGAAGAAGTATATGAGCTCATTTGTATGGAAGATGTAAATTTAGAAGCAGGAACTTTTATATTATTCCACAAGATGCAGTAACTGGAGTAGATCAGATAGAAAATATAATACACAGGAGCATGTGTATTTAACTGAAAGCTTTGAAGCCCATCCAATAACTGAATTTGATCATATACCATGAAAATGTAAACAAAACTGCAGGGTAGTGTTGAAAAAATGAGACACTGATGCATTCCTAGTCTCTCTTAAAATAATAGAATTTATAGAATGTGTACTGGATATGATTTGGGAGTTTTTAGGGAAGATGGAAATTACTTTAAAAGTGATTGCTAGTGCCTAGAATAAAATGAAAATGAAGTTTAAAGACATGGTAGAAGTAATTGATGAAACAATACAGGAAATATATATTTATTTAGAGAGGTTGTTGATGGTTAAAGTACTGCAGAAGAAGGGTACTATTAAAAAACAAGAAGAAGAAGAGCTAGAACTGTAGCTGGCTTATCTAGTGACTGATGCCATACCCTAACCTGGTGTCCCTCAATTCTAAGCTAAGAAACAAATAAAAGCTCTCTTCTCCCAATCTAGATCTCCAAGTTAGGTCCATTGTTTTCTAATATGCACCCCTCAACTCTAAGTTAAAGAGAAAAAAGTAATATTTTTATTTTTAAAAAACTGTAGCAGACATTTCTTGCTACATTTGAACTTATTCCATACACACATCAGTCTTGAACACAAAATCAATATGTTGGTATGGAAATAAATGCTGGTACAGCCCTGCCAATCGATCAGCATCTCCCAATTGTATCCCTTAACTTATTGCGCTTGGAAAAGCTGCCTTTTTACTCCTCACTGTTAGATAAGGGCTAGTAATTCTGCCAGTTTTAGTAAAATTCAGTTACTGGCTGGTAAGTACACTTCCTAGATGCCAGAAAAGGAGAAAATTAGAGAACCTGAAAGAAAATCAACTATGAAAGGTGAAGAGAAAACACTGACTGGAAGACTCATGCAACTATTTAGAAAAAAAGCAGTTCAAGCTCCAAGTTGGTACAAAAGATGGCTTTCAGTATTTAGAAGAAAAATCAAATGTGCTCAGAGCTGATTAAAATAAAATGTAATATCGAAGGAGTATATCAACTCAAATAACAAATGCTGGAAAAATATAAAAAGCTTTAAACAGCTATTCAGATGAACTGTTAAAACTGCAAAAATATGAAGTTGAAATGTAGAATAGGCTGGCTGACTATGACACTGCCCAAGAAGAGCTGTTTCAAAAATGGTAAAACTAGAGGACAGAGCATGTAGGGAATACCTGAGATTTTCTGCTGTACCAGGGAAACTAGAAGTTACAGACTGTATTAATTTTATGAAGCACAAATAAGTAACTGGACTGGTATTCTACAGCAAGATTTGTCAATTGTCAGAGCACACAGAGTGCATGCTCCAAACCTGGCCATGAGAAAGCAGCCAAGACCTGTATTAGTAAAGATGCAATCATAACAGCAGAAAGTGTTAATCCTGACACAACTGTGGCAGAAGGGCAAAGAATTAAAACTGGAGGCAGTAGAGTGTTTGTGAAAAATGGTTATTCACTGTACACCTGGCAGAAAAGAAACACATTTATCCCTCAAAGAATGTCAAGAGGCAGGTGTGAGATTCAAGTTTCTGTACCCAGCTGTCTTCAGAATATTTTTTACCTCAAGGATCAAAGTCTTTTTTTGATACAAAACAGGCTAAGGAGGAAATACAAAAGTTTGTCCAACAAAAAGTGAGCCATCAAACAGAAGGGGATTCTGCTTCTCATTCTTCGGATAATAAAGCTCATACAGAGATGTTGCCAGTGAAACCTTTTCCAATGTTCCCAGGAAAAATGCTTGTAAGACAGGAAAAAGTGCATGGGTTGACTAGAAAAATCAAGATACCTTGGACTTTAACCAGAGTCTGAGGTTGGGAAATGGAGATAAACAAGAAGAAGACCAGCAACAGTGAAACTAGTATACAATTGTGAGACAATAAAGTATCAGTCACATTTGTGAGATATGGCTTTACAAGAAAAAGTGTTGAGAAAGATTGGACTTTGTTGACATTGTTAAACTTGTGGGGGGACTGAAAGGCACATACCCCACTTCATGTCATTAAATGTTTGGTGGAATACTAACTGGGGGAAAAAAAGAAAAAAATAACTGAGTAAAACAATGTTTGTTCTTAGTATTTATATAAAACATTTCATGAAATAAATTACATGTTATATAATAAAACATTTTTAGTGATTGTTGTATATGAAAAAAAACAAAAGTAAACAAATACTTTTTTCTTTGTTAGTTTTAAGAAATTTAGGCATTACAATGTAGAAAGAGAAGAAAGTCTGGACAAAAGCATGTTTAAGTTAATAGGCTGTAATATAGGGGCTGTTGGGTAGGGGACAGTATATAAAAGTGCACTAATTATAATATACTGTATGTACAGTTGAGATATTTTCTTTTACTTTTGCATTGGTGAATATCTGGATTAATGCCCTTGGTTTAATCAATTTTTTCGAAAGTGAGTTGTCTTTACAAGCACAAGACCACTGTGAATGTAATGAATATTCTTTCTTTAGTAAATAAATATTCAGTGTGAGTTGAGAAGTCTGCAGCTGAGGGCAGCTGTACATTCTGTTCTTACGTTTCCATGGAAATAAGCAGACTACAGGTGAAGGCAATAAATCTTGAGACATCTGGACATTGTCTGCTGAGACAAATGTAAAATTAAAAGGTACAAGAGCAAGTAACATAATAAAAAAGTAAAGTTTGAAATTATTGAAAGTGAATAAGAGATAGCAGCTTTTCTGGTCCTTAAATTCTTCAGTGCATTTACTAGAACAGTGTATAAGTTTGTTGTATTTAAAAAATAACCAGTGCACTTCTTCTTAAGGCTAAAAGTTAATGTTTTCTGAAAGCATATAAGCTATTTTCACATCTGGGAGGGGAATAAAGATAAGACAAGAACAGACAGAAATTAGTGTAAGTAGGAGCACAGGTTGTAGCATAAGCTGTGGCACTGTTAACATTTATTTTAGGGTAGGTAATGCCAATAGATACAGCTGTCTCTTTGAGACAACTGTTCCTATTATTTGAAGATGTACATAGCTTTGTGTGTTTGTTTTAAGTTAATATGTCATGGGGTGTTCTAGGTGTGTGTTTATTTTGTTTGAGGGTTTTAATTAAAAAAAGTATTGTAAAATATGACACAGGTTCAAATTTAGATGACAAGAAACAACTGTATATAGGATCAACCTGCCAAACATTAGTGGGTGCATGTAATACAAAAGCTGGAAATAGACATTTAAAAAGCTGTCATATATAATAGGTGGGAATACTAACTTCTAATCATAATGGTTGCACTGTCCATATTGTTTTGGAATGTGGATGGCGTGATGATGTAAGGTATTGCCATATGTGTCAGGGAAAATAGAACAGTCCATGTTTAACCTATGCCAGCATATTTAGCTGGAGTTTTGTAAATAGTTTTGTGTTGTCAGGCTGTCACACTGACTTGTACAGATGCTTGTGTTAAAAATATATCAACAGTGTTATTATAACTGATTAAATGTATATGTTTAAGCAAAGAATTCTGGAAAGGAAAAGTAGAAGTTTTTGAAATTGTTCTATAGCTTTCAGATACTGCAAAAGATCTTAGCAAAGCTCTGAGTGTGTATTGTACCAGAGTTAGGTAATTAAATGTGATTGCCATTTTATAACCAGCACTGAGAGGATGGAACTCTTACAGCAGTTTGTTTTGTTTTCTTTGGAACCTGATATAAAAATCTATGTCAGTTATCACAGTCAGTTCAGTCAGTTGTTCAGTAAGTTCAATTCAGTTAGTTTGAAGCTCATCACCTTGCCTTATGGAAGTAAGCATCTCAACATCTAATCTTGCCTTGCTGTATTAATTAAGTTAGCGAGGCAACAGTTATTCTTTAGACAGTCAGGCAATACAGTGAGATCAGTTAAGTATTGTTTTTCTGCATCTGTTTGAATCTGCCCAAATATGTTATTTTTATTTCTCCTATGATTGAATCTCTGGTGTTTATTGTATTTAGTATTCTTATGTTTTCTCTTTTATTGTTTATTATTAGATATTTTTATACCTTTCATTGTGGCTGTTTTTTTAGAGAATGATTTTAACATCTTGAGAGTACTTGTGCTTATTTTAGTGACCCAAGGCAACTCCGAAAAGCCTTGCTGCTTTGATTACAGTCTACCATTTATATTAGTATTGATTTTATTCAGTATAACTGGATACACTTGTAAGAGTCTGATAGTAGTTGACTGGTAGCAGCATTGTTACCTTATAGTCTGTGCAGAAGGGGTACAGGTAGTAAATCTGTACCAGCCTTCCCCAGGAATGTCTGTGTGTGTGAAAATCAAATACCCTGGTGTGGGAATGTCAGCTACTTGGAAATGGGATACAGTGCTCTAAAGTGAGTCTTATTTGGGATCTGGAGACACAGAGAGTCCAGTCCCTGGTCTGGAGTGTATTCTCTGTATGCTCTTGGGAGAAATTGTGCTTGATGCAGAGAACTGCATCTGAAAATACAGTGTAAATCCATGCCCATTTTAGTAACTGTCTCTCACTGGTGTTAGTGGCGAGGATTGATGCTCCTTGATTACTGGCCTGGGGTACAGAGGCTGTTACATATTGGAGGTAGAGTGATGAGATATTAATTGAACTTCAGTAGCCTGTGGGCAGTTGTCATTGAAGGTGTGTGTGCTCTCAACAGCCACAAGGTAAACATTCAAGTTTCATTTTAACAACAGTTTTATTTATTTGTGTTAATTTAGCTTAGTCAGGGAAAGCAAGTAAAGATCTCAGCAGAGGATTTTGTTAGGTTGACAAAGAACCAGTTGGCCAAGGTGTGCAAAGCCAAAGTACTGGTGCATGCAAACTGGATTAAAGAGGACATTATTTCAGCTTTAATCACAGCTGCAGCACAGACCAGTGGTAAGGAGGACAACCAGTCTGGTGATGGAGATGTGCAGCCTTCAGAAATGTGACAGTTCACCTTTTCCTCAGAGGACTTAAAAATTCATCTGGAGTTAAAGAGACTTAAACTGGAGACCAAAAAGAGACTGCGATGTTTGGAGGCTGAAGAAAAGGAGAAGCAGCGTCAGCATGAACTGTGACATTTGGTGACTGAAGAGATACTGTGGCATTTGGAGATCAAAGAAAAAGAGAGACTAAGGCATGTGGAGATCAAGGAAAATGAGAGACTGCAGAGATTGGAGGCAGAAGAAAAAGAGAAGCAGTGACAACATAAGAGAGAAATGCTGACCCTTCATCAGGGCCATGGAGGTAATTGTAAAGGGAATAACCTGACCCCAGAAGCAATAAAGGTCAGTAAACTTCTTCCACAATTTGCAGAGGGGGCAACTTTGATAGTTTTATTGCTATATTTGAAAGAGTATGTACACAGTATAATGCTGACCAAGAGCTCTGGGTACAGTTTTTGACCCTCTTACTCCATGGTAAAGCTGTAACCACTGTTTTTAAATTGTCTGATACTGATTGTTTAAACTATGATAAAGTAAAACAATGTTTATTAAACTGTTATATGTTAACACCTGAAGCTTACAGAAGAAAGTTTCATGATCATAGACACAAGGCAGATGAAAGTGTATGTGATTATATTGCTGAATAAGTGCTTATTTTCATAGGTGGGTGAGTTGGTGTCAGGCCACCACTTTTGAAAGACTGGCAGACCTTTTGGTGAGGAAACAAGCTCTTAGTACTTTGTTTGAGTACATGAGAATCTGGTTGGCAGACCGGGAGTGAAACTCTGCAGATGAGTTGGTTAGAAAAGGGGATCTCTGCTTAGCAAGCAGGGCATCACTGCACAAGAAGGGGATACCCAGTGCTGCACAAGGATATAAGGATATGGTGGGCAGCCTAACTCACCCCAACAGAGTCTACCAGTGGACTTCCAAAATGGCTGCACATTGAGTAACAGCTTATTTCTAGCTCTCCCAATGTGAAAACAGACTCAGAAGAGAAGGCCAGTAGACTTGTGTTTATGGGTAAATTTCAGTAACTGGCTAGTAAGACCACTGCCTGGATGCCAGGAATAAAGAAATACAGAAAACCTGAAATAAATCAGCTATAAAAGATGAGGAAGAAACACTGACTGGGGAAAGTTCTGCAGCTGTTCAGTAAAACACAATGCAACCTTCAGACATGACTTCCAATAATCTACAGGAAGATATAAGACAACGGCATACAGAAATGGTTAAAATTAACAAAACACTGATGGAGTATATCAACCCAAACAACAAAAGGCTGGAAAAAATGGAAGAAGCTTTAAAGAGATATTCAGATGAGATGATAAAGCTGCAAAAATCAGAGTTTGAAATGAAGAAAAGGTGGGCTGAATATGAGACTGCTCAGGAAGAGATGTTTCAAAAATAATAGAATTAGAGGACAGAGCATGTAGGGAAAGCCTAAGATTTTCGGCTATACTAGAGAAGCTGGGAGGAACAGACTGCATTAATTTTATGGAAGCACAACTGGACTGGTATTCCACAGCAGGAGCTGTTAGTTGAAAGGGCACATCATGTGTATGCTCCAAACATGGCTATAAGAAAGCAACGTAGACCTTTAATAGTAAAGATGAAGTCCTACCAGCAGAAGGAGTTGATCCTGACAAAATTGTGGCAGAAGGACAAAGTACTAAAAGTGAGAGACAGCAAAGTGTTTGTGGAGAATGATTACTCATTGTACACCAGACAGAAAAGGAGCAAATGTATTCCACTATTCAGGGAATGTTGAGTTGCAGGTGTGAGATTCAAACTGCTGTATCCAGCTGTCTTCAGGGTATTCTTCCCTGGAGGGACAAAATCATTTTTGATAAAGTACACGCTAAGGAAGAAATACAAAGGTTTGTCCAACAAAAAGTAAGATGTGAAACAGAAGGAGATTCTGCTTTTTGTTCTTCTGGTAATAAAGACCACAGAGGGACTGTACCTGTGAAACCTTTTCAAAATTTTTAATTGAAAATGTTGGAGAGAAGGAAGGGAGCATGTGAGTTGACTCAAAGAATCAAGCGTATGTTGGAAATAAAGCAGTGACATGATTTTGGAGATGAACAGTAATAAAATCAGTAACTTAATATGGGATTACAATGCAATAGTTATATCTGTGAAATATGACAGAACAAGAAAATCTGGAAATACTGGACTTTTTCAGAATTTGTTGGAGTTGTGGGTGACTCTCAAGCATTTGCCCTACTTCATGTCATTAATGTTCAAAAAAGTACTTTGGGGTAGGGAAGAGGAGGGAGAAAGTTAACTGTAAGTATTTTTTTTTTCTTAAATAGTACTACTTTTGTGGCATGTGGTTTTCTTTACAAGCTATAATGTTTTTTTTCAGTTATTTTAAGTGTAATGGTGTAAAGGTGCTGCTGTTTTTTTTCTTTCTTTCTCCCTTCTCGCTTTCTTCTTGTTCGGTTTTAAGAAATGTAGGCACTCCAATGTAAAAAAAAAAAGCCTGGTTAAAAAAATTTTAAAAGGAAAATTAATCTGCTTTTTCTCTTTCTTTCATGGGGGAATGACTGGATTAAAGACATTGGATTGCTTTAGTAACAAGTTTTAGGAGAGAACAAGTAAATGGAAAATAATGAATATTATGAGTTTTTTTTTCTAGTAAATACATGCATGCTCAATAACAATTCTGTAGCTGGTCTTTGTGTTTCCATAGCAACAATTTGATAAAGAGAAACTAGCTACTTGGTTCTCATGTCTCCATAGAGACAATCTGATAAAGAGAAACTGCCTACAGTCTGGTGGAAAATGATTGGCTGAGGAAAAAAAACAAAAAGGAAAGTGACATAATGTTCTTTGAAAGCATTCAGGGGTTTTCCCAGCTGGGAGAGCTATAAAGATCAGACAAAACCAATTAGAATTTGAAGTAAAGTTTTATCATTTTTTTTAATGTTCACAGGACACTAATATAAAAAGGTGCTTTTTTTCTTTTCTTTTTCTCCCTTCTTCTCTCTTTTTCTTTGTTCAGTTTTAAGAAATGTAAGCACTGCAATGTAAAAGGGGGAGGGGGAGAGAGAAGAGGTCTGGTTAAGAAAGTATAACGAAAAAAATCAGCGTACTTTTTCTTATGCTTGCATAGGGAAATGACTGGATTAAGACCCTACACTTTATCCAATTACAAGTTTATTATAAGGCATGTAAATGAAAGAATATTAAATATTATACATTTTTTTCTGATAAACAAGGTATCCTTAGCAGGTTTGTGCCCGGTTTGCATGTCACTAGAAGACAATCTGATAAAGCGAAATGGCTTGGAGAAAGTGTTTACTGAAATCATTCAAGTGTTTTCTTAGCTGGTAGAGCTATAAAGATAAGACAAAACCAGATAGCACTTACTAAAATACAGGCTGTACTATGCGTCTTAGCATGACTAACCTTTCTTTTTGGTTAACTCTAGCCTGTCAATGTGACTATCAGTTTAGAACTTTTGTTTTTGTTAGGAAGTGAAAATGTCAATATTTGAAGATGTACATAGTTTTATGTGTTATTATTAAATTAATAGGTTTTAGGGGAGTATTGGGGGAGGGTTGTTTTTTTTCAGGGCTTTCAATAAAACAAAACATTCTGTAAGTTGTGACATTGGCTGAAATGGATATGACAAGAAACAATTTCATAAAAGATTGACCTGCCAAACATTATATGAATGTAACATAGAAGTTGGAATTAGATGTTTAACAAAAAACAGTTATACATAAAAGGTGGTAATAATAACTATGTAAGAAAAAAAAGAAGTTATGTTCTTACCATAACGTTCCATGTTTGTTGTCGTTTATCCCGCCTTCCTTCTTTCTGGTTGGGGTTCAGAGCCAATCTCAGCTCCGACTCAGACACTTCTAAAGCTCAAAGAGTCCTTACTGGCTTGAGGATAACCCCTTATCCCAGCATGCATAGCGGTAGCTACCCAGATAGAAAAATTATGAAATACCCAATAAAAGAGGTAACTAAACAATAAAGACTCCTTGTACCAACAACAACAGGAAAAACATGGTGACAAGGAGAATACCAAAGGCTGGAAAGCAAAGGAAACTCAGCCAGATCAGCCAAAAGGTAAATTCCTCTCAGTCATCCAGGATGGGGGTAGGAGGGAGGGATGCAAGAAGGAACGTGAGATAAAGGACAACAAACATGCAACATTATTGTAAGGACATAGCTTCTTTACGTTATGTTGTCCATATCGCCTTCCTTCTTTCTGGTTGGGACAGCATCCCTAGCACCTAAATCCTGAGTAGCTCACTGGAAAAGAGACTTCAGAACCATGGAACCAAAGGATGCCCTGTTTCGAGAGGCCATGTCCACTTTGTAATGAGTAATGAAGGTATGGGAGGTAGCCCATGTTGCTGCCGCACAAATAGTATCTAAAGGAAGCTTAGCTTGAAAGGCTATGGAGGTAGCTAAGGAATTAGTGGAATGTCCCCTCACTTTTCCTGGGACCGACACATTCCGAGACTCATAAACATAAGTAATAGTATTGGACAGCCATTTTGAAAGAGTCACTTTGGAAACTGATGAACCTTGTTTGCTCTGAGAAAAGGATACAAACAGCTGATCTGATTTTCTAATGTCCTTGGTCTTTTGAAGATAAAATCATAATTGCCTGTGGGCATCCAATTGATGTAATTTGTACTCTGCCTTGTTGCCATAATTTGGAAAGAAAACAAGAAGTCCAATTGATTGATTCAAATTATAGCCTGAGCAGACTTTTGGTAAAAAGGAAGGATTAGTTCTAAGAGATACTCTATCCTTGTGAAAGATCATATAAGGCAGGCAGATGGAAAGTGCCTGTAACTCAGAGACCTGGCTAGCTGATGTAACCGCAACCAGGAAGAGGGTCTTTCATGATAAGAACTTCAGAGGACAAGAAGTGGCTGGTTCAAATGGAGGAAGGCTCAGAGCAGCTAGTACTAAGTTTAAATCCCAAGGATGGAGAGGTTCTCAGATAGAAGGCCTTAATAGTGTAGTACCTTTCAAAAAGGCCTTGCATAACTTATGGGACATAACATTAGCACCTAGAAGGCCGCATGAAAATTAAAAATAGCAGCCAGTTGAACACGAATTGTAGCAGCCACTGCTCCATTTTTGAAGGTTTCTGCCAGGAAGTCCAAGATTTTTGCAATTGGAGCTGTAAAGGGATCAATGTCATTTTGCTCGGCCCAGGAGGAGAATCTCTTCCATTTACTAGCATAAAGCTTCCTAGTAGTTGGTTTATGGGAAGAGACTAAAATATGTTGAACCATAGGTGAGATATCAGGGAGCCTGGCTAGGGTCGGAAGTGGAGAAACCAAGCTGTCAGCTTGAGAGTTTGAATGGAAGGCTGAAGAGCACCTGACTGATGTGTCAGGAGGTCTGGAACTGGGTCCAGAATCCAAGGCTCCTCTCTCAGGTAATGTGAAAGGAATGGGAACCATATCTGATGAGGCCAGTATAGAACAATGAGGATCAGCTTGCAACTCAGCAACTTTGCTTTCTGAAGAACTTTTGGAATTAAAGGAAAGGGGGGGAAAGCATAAAGAATCCTGCCGGGTCAATCGTGGACCAGTGCATCTCTGGGTGACTGTCCCGGAGGGGGAACTAGGGCAAAATAGCTGATGCATTTGTTGTTTAGGTGAGAGGCAAAGAGATCGCAGCATGGCTGTCCCCATCTGCAGAAGATCATATCCGCCACATCTTATTTCAGAGACTACTCATGGGGCATGATAATTGCCCTGCTGAGCTTGTCCGCTAGCATGTTGGACTTTCCCGGAATGTGCATTGCAACCAGAAAACGCTGAGAGGAGATTGCCCATTGCCATACTCAAAGGGCCTCCCGACATAAGGGGTAAGATTTGGTTCCACCCTGTTTGTTGATGTACCACACTACTGACATGTTGTCCGTCAGAATTGCTATATGACCCAAAGGGAGAGAGTCATGAAGTGCTTGCAATGCTAGTAACACCGCTCTCATCTCCAGGACATTGATGTGCAAATGGTACTCATGAGGTTGCCAAGTTCCTTGAACTGCCTGTCCCAGATAATGCCCCCCCCACCCTATCTGGGAAGTGTCTGTGGTCACTGTGGCTACCGGATGAGAGACTACAAAGGGTCTACCTAGAGTGACTAGGGGAGAGTGGAGCCACCACTGTAGAGCTTTCTTGTAAGCATCTGTGATTAAGATCATGTGTGACATTGGCAAGTCCTGATATAACCACTGAGTGAAGATGAGTCATTGCAGAATCCTCATGTGATAACGGGCTAATGGAACTAGAGTAATGGCAGTCACCATTAAACCCAAGACTTTCAGGACAAATCGCGCCTGAACCTTTGATTTTGACAAAAGGAGAGAAACCTGACCTCGAATGGCAAGCAGTCTTTCTTGTGGGAGCTTGGCTATCATGTCACTTGTATTTAGCTGAGCGCCTATGAAAGTAATACACTGAGAGGGCAACAAGGCAGATTTTTTGTAATTTATTGTGATTCCTAGGTGTGCACAAGTGTGAATCATTGCCAGCCCTTAGGAGATGATGCTCGGTGGTGGCAGTGAGGAGCCAGTCGTCTAGATAAGGAAACACCTGGAATCCCAAATGTCACAGGTGAGGCTTGACTACTGCCATGCATTTGGTGAACACCCTGGGGACTGTGGTGAGACCAAAGGGCAGAGCTCTGAACTGATAATGACTGGCTCCCAGCCGGAAGCGTAAATGTCTCCTGGACCGCCTGTACATTTTTATATGGTAGTACGTGTCCTGGAGATTGATAGAGCACATCCAATCATCCTGACCCAAAAAGGGTAGAATGGACTGCAGTGTCACCATCTGGAACTTGGTCTTCTTTACTGACCTGTTTAACTTGCTGAGATCCAAGATAGGTCTCCAGTCCCCTGTCTTCTTTGGAACTAGAAAGAACCTTGAGTAAGTTTTGGATTCTATCTGGTATGCGGGGAATTCCTGAATGGCTCTTTTTTGAAGCAAAGTTTTTACTTCTATGGCTGCTTGATCCTGAAGATTGGGTGGAACATCTGGGATTGATGATTTTTGACTTTTTGGGGGTACTTGGGAGAAGGCGTTTTGTAACCCCTGGATATTATGCACCATACCCATTCATCTTGTGTTATATCTCGCCAGCCTCTTGGCTACAGTGGAATTCTGCCCCTGACTGCCTCCAGAGGTGAGCAGCTGGGCAATCCTTCAGGGATTCTGAAAGGGTCTGGTAGAGAATGTATCCCTGTTGCCCTGTTGTGGACCCCCCCTGCTGTGAGGTTGGCGTCTCCCGTTATTATTTTCCCCTCTGTCTCTGGGGGAATTATCTCCATGAGTGTCTGACAAAGCTCCTTGGGATTTATGGAACCACATTTTGCCACTCTTTTGGCCTTTGGAATAAGGCTAGGATGGAGTGGAAAAATGGACTCCTACTGCAGAGAGAGCTTTGCCATCTCGTTCACTCCGGGTATAAGTCTAGCAAACTTGCTGCCCGAACAAGGCCAAGCCGTCAAAGGGGGCATTCATAAAGTAGGATCTAAAGGGCTCTGCAAATTGACAAAGGTGCATCCAGGAATGTCTGTGAAGAGCTACTCCTGTGCCTGCAGCCCTACTTGCTCCATCTGCTGCATAAGAAATCAAGCACATGGAGGAGTTGACAGTGGAGGTTAGGGTTGCTAGCTTGTTAGCTGATTCGGAAGCCTCTCCATCAGCTGAAGGATACTGGAGGGTATCTCCCAACTCTTTAAGGAGATCCCTCTGAAGCCTTCTAAAATGTGTCAAATAGTTCAGAGACCGAAGAGTAAAGGCCGCTGAAGAGGAAACACACTTCCCATACCTATCCATGGCTCTAGACTCCTTGTTTGGTGGATGGATAGAAGAGGAAGTCTACACAAGTTCCTTCTTGGTGGCTGCTGTCACCACCATAGCATCAACTGGCATGCCTTTGGAGAGAAAGGTGTTGTCATCTGGTGCAGTCATGAATTGTTTGTCCTTCTCGGAATGGGCTCCATGGTCTCTGGAGCACTCCACATGGGTTCTGGCATGTAGATCGTGAGACGATTGCCCGCGAGCTACAACGCCAAAACAAGAAGGCTGGGGCACAGCTAGACCGTAGAGCGGTGCGGCCGAAAGTGAGATATGCCATTGGAACCCATGTTGGTGGGAAAACAAAGAAACAGTGATAACCCCTAAAGCAGCTACGTGGGCTGCAAACCAACACTGTAAACAGGCGTGGAATGCCAACAACACGCAAGACAAATAAACGCAAGTAAAGCCATAAAATCACAACCGCCCCACATGTACACACAAAGCACAGAAATAAATCCAATAAGTACAGTAAAGCAACTTACCTATAGAGCAGCAGAAGTCCTCACAAACCCACACACTAAACACTCCCAGGAAGCAAGTAATATAATCCATAGTAGCTGCAGCTGCAGCAGAGTGTTTGTACATGCGCATTTTCAAATAGGATGTCCCTGTCAATACAGTGTATGATTATAACATAGCACTAACAACCCTGAGCTATGCAGAATATATGTAACTGAAATACTACACATATGTGGATATCCAGTAGTGTAGTGCAACAGACACATGAGCTTCAGACTTCATACCCCTCAGAAAGCACATTCTACTGTAAGAGCTGTTGGTGTAACAGCATGCCAGCATGTCACAGCATGATATACATAATGTGCCAGTGAGTACCACTGTTGGGAATATTTCCATTTCATGCCCAACACATAGTGATGGAGAGGCATGACTGCAACAAACAGCACCTGTTTTGCTAGAGCCCCCCTAGTGCAATGGCAGGTGGGAACATGGAACTCAGGCAAACACAGACTACCAAGCCAACAGCAGGGAATGGATATTGTAGTAGGGGAACACTGTCAGGCAGGAGTGTCAACCCTACACCTAGTCCACAGCAGCATGGGTGTATTGCAGGGGCTGGCAAACCCATCCATTGTTTGCTGGAGCTGGGGTACAGAAGTATGCAGGCCCACATAGGCAGACAAGGGTGCAACACTGAGTAACTTCCCTATGTAACCTCTGTTATTGAAACTGAGACTAGGCCCCACACCCTGATTGGCCAGCAGGAACAGCTGGGAGTTAAAGGGGACCTGTTCAGTAGACATAAAAAGTGTGTTGCAAGCAAGTCGTGTAGATGCTTATCACACTACAAGCACTTGTCAGCCCCATGGATGTGTAAACTGCACATAGTGAAACCATAGCAGAATGGGTAGTCAGATCAAGGTGGAGTACAGACAGCTGCACAGGGAACTGTGGCAGGCAGCACTACAACACAGGGTACAACACACGGCGGTGTACAGCAAGTATTGTAACATCTGATAGTGACTTGTACCAGTAGCGTCTCTACATCTTGTTCCCAGCTACACTGGCCATGATGGCTACTGAGAGGCCATCAACAAGTGGCATTACCATGATGGAATCTATGTACCTGTATAGTCCTGGTCAGCTTGACAACAGATACAGCACAGTGTCCAGCCAACGGGGCAAACCAATGCTGGTAGTGGAGGGATACCTCTACCATTTGGAGCGTGAAGTGCCACCTAAATGGTACTGGGCATGTATCGAGCAGAGAGTACAGGCCTGCAGAGGTCATGCCCTCACTATTCATCAGGATGAGGGGGAGGAACTGCTGAAATCACTGCCACACCAGCATGGGCCAGATGCAACAATAGCCCAGGTTGCTACACTGCGAGCAGAACTGCGGCAGACGGCAGTAACTGGCAATGACTTGCCAAGCTTGGTAATGCAGAGTGTCCTAGGCTCAGCAGATGAAAATGTACTACAAGAGATGCCTTGCCATGCCACCCTTCATCGTAGCATAACCAGGGTACGGCAGAGGGCACGGGCATCCATGACCACACCTCCAGTAACACTCGCGGATATTGATGTAAGCCAGTATCCACTCCATAGTGGCAGCTTTATCCTCTGTAGAAGGTCTGATATGGCTGGGACTGATTCCTTGGTTCTACTTACAACATCACAGAATCTAACTGATCTGTGCAGATCTGACATCATTCTTGGGGATGGCACCTTTCCTACATGGGCTGATATATGTCGCCAGCTGTATACATTACACGGCTGTATTGGCACCCCCACCTCAACAAGGATTGTCCCCCTGGTGTACTGTCTCATGACAAGGAAGTCAAAGTCTGCATACAGCAGTATGTGGGAGATACTGAAGGGTATGGCTGCAGAACAAGAGTGCACCCTGGCTCCACAGTATATTATGACTGATTTTGAGAGGGCAGAGATCCATGCCAGCCATAAGGCATTCCCTAAGAGTATTCTGAAGAGGTGCCTTTTCCACTTCACACAGATCATTTGGTGCCAAATCCAGCGTCACCACCTTGTGGCCCTCTATGGTACGGACACTGCTTTCTCAATTGCCGTATGCAAGCTCATTGCATTGGCATTCTTACCAGTGGAAGATGTTGTCCCTGCATTTCTGGACATTGTGGCTACATTACCTGACTTGCACAGCCTATTGGCGTATTTATGGATCATCATTATGTGCGAGGCCGACCACACAAGTATGCATCCCGCTGCTGTGCACAGCAACGACTACCATCATCCTACCCTTTGAGGTTTTGGAATGTGTGTGATGTCTCTGACATGGATTTCCCATGGACTAATACCCAGGTAGAGGCATGGCATCATCGGCTGAAGGTGTTACTGGGACGCCCTACTGTGCAGCTATCCGACCTTCTGTCTGTCCTGCAACAGGAACAGAACCTGACAGATACCCAACGAGAGTCTCTTTTGAGGGGGATGCCTGTGACACCATGTAGGAAGTCTATTGTTGTAAGGGAGCGTCGTCTAAAGCACATCTTGCAACATAAGTGTGACAACAGTGATGTGCAGGATTTTCTCCGTTCTGTGGCACATTTCTATAAGTTATGATTATATCAGCGTTTAGTATGCACCAAGCACTACAAACATCACTTTACATATTGTGTTAATAAAGGCTTTGCCCACAGCACACAGGTTTCACACTACCACTTTGATGCCCACTTGGCATCCTATGCCAGCAAATGTTCCACTGACAGTTGCACATGGTGGTTTCTAGGGGGGTGTAGAGTGTATCACGTAGGGGGTTTGTGTCTCCCACCTGTGGTTAGGGTGCAGGGGGTTCCTCTATTCCCACAGGGAATTGTCTGCAGGCATTTGTCACTGCAGCTAAACTGCCATACTGCCATGTGTCCACATCCAGCTGTCTCACAGTGGGGTGTCGCATTGCCTAGGTGCCTGAACCCCTCCACACCTTTAGACTCACTATAGACAAAAGTGGGTCGAAAGGCAGAGACACCCATGAGGTGGAAGGTCAGGAACCAAATGCATCCAGGTACATGAACTCATCCTCAGAAGGATCTGGAATGGAGGGAGGCTCCAGCTCTGAGGAGCCTGGAGACATCCTCCGCACCGAAGGCGATGGCTCCGAGGCAAATGTGGGAGCCGAACTCACCTGCGCCGAAGCTCTGAGATGGAGACCAGGGTCAGACAAGGGTCCAATGCCACTTCCCCCCTCAGAGCCGATGAGGGAGTCTTGGCGCCTAGAGCAAGGATCATTGGAACCGTCGGTTCTATCACTACTACTTCCATGCACTCTGGCACCAAACTGGGTGGAGTCGGAGGAGGAACCGAGACAGGGGCTGGACCGAACAATGGAGCCACTTCCTTCTGGGCTAGCTCTGGCAGTAATTGAGCAAATACCTGTGTCTTGAGCAGCCTCTTCACCTCTCTCTCCAATTCATCATCTGATAAACTCCTGGATGATCGAGAGGAGTGGGCCGAGGGTCAGTGACTACCTGCTACTGACTGTGAAAGTGGTGACTGAGGCACAGATCTCATCGGGTCCAAAGAAGGAGATCTCAACCTCTTTTGAGTCAAGGACGGCTCCAAAGCCACAGATGGAGACACTGGAGAAAAGGAATCCTCTGCGCCAACAATCCACTCCAAAGGATCTGAAGATTTAGATTTTACCTTTGTCGGCACAGAAGGTGGAGTCGATGAAGATGCTTGTCTATCATCAAATTTTTTGGAAGGCTGAGTATCCGATGCAACCTCAACCTGAGGTTTTAACAATCCTCTCAAGATCAGTTTGTTGTGCCTTTCCTGCAAAACCCACGCACTGAAGGCATGGCAAACAGAGCACGAGTCCTGCAGGTGGACCGCACCTAAACAATAAACACAACTCGTGTGCCCGTCTGTAAGGGACATTTTTTTGGCAACACGAGTCACATTTTTTAAAGCCTGACTGCTTTGTAGGTTCTTTAGACATAATTAAACACAAATAGTGAAGCACAATAAAATTATAAATTTATTTATTTATTTATTTAAAAGAAGGAGGGAATAAAGATAAGGGTGGTAGACTGTAAGTTAAATGGCTACTGCTCCCAAAGGGAGAAAGCCTCTAACTAAAACATCTTCTCCCTAAGAAGCAAGGAGGGAAAAAGGGGACAAAACAACAACCCTGAAGAAAAAAACGGGCCGCCGACAACACACAGAAAAAGGCCTGAGAGGAAATGATGGCCTATCAACAGCAAACAACAACTGTAATGAGTATAGGGGTGATAAGACAGGTAAACTCTAGCTAGTAATGAAAATTAGCCTAAACAAACAACAATTATTACAGAAAAAATTAACTACTTAGCCTGAGCCAGCAGAAGACAATCTTGATGCTGCAAGCGGCAAATGAGATCTGGGTAACAACCGCTATACATACTGGGATAAAGGGTTAGCCTCAAGTGAGTAAGGATTCTTCGAGCTTTAGAAGTGGCCAAGTCAGAGCTGAGATCGGCTCTGAACCCAACCAGAAAGAAGGAAGGAGAGATGGACAACATAACATTGATGCTTTCTGTAATGTCTTTCAATCTAAATGGTCTTACAGATAAGTAAAAAAAAGAAAGAGTAGTAAACGATATTAAAAAAATGTATCGTGCAGACAGCTATGCTACAGGAGACACAGCTGGAAAGAACTGAATATCTGAATTTGATACAGAAAGGTTTTCAGGATGGTTATTCAGTGGAATATCTGGGTCAAAGGAAAAGAGGAGTACTTATATTAATTGCAAGAGGTGATAGTGATAGAAGAGGAAGACAATAATGGAAGATAAGGGGCATCTGGCAAGGGAGGTGGATTACACTAGCATGCATCTAAATTCCACCTAAAACTGCTATAATGGAGCTTAAGAAAATTCTGGGGGAAATAATCAGCTTTCATCAAAGAATATTACTTATAGGTTGGGACTCGAATCGTGGTAACTGTAATGAATAACCTGGCGAGTAAAAAGTGCCTGGATGATCAGCTTCACCTTGGTAGAAAATATCTAAGAAGATGCTTATTCACTAGTGTAGGGTAGGCTGGGATGGATAAGGATTCTCCCGTCTATTTGAAGCCTTGTACCTTCCTGGTGTCTAGATGCTCCCTTCTTTCCCACGTTGTTCCAGAGGGGCTGGGTTTCTAGAAAGTTGTCCTCATGGGCCTGTCTAGTCTTTAAAAATATTGTATACAAAGTGTCTTTAAAATTCTTTAAAAAGACTGTATAGCCTGGTTATAGCTGGGAGAATGGATCTTTAAAACACTGTAGAAAGCCAACAAATAAATAAACAAATACACAGATGAACTTTTCAGTGATAAAGAGCCTTTACTTATCAGTTCATCAGGTACCTCAGCTTTTCACCAGCTGCCATAGTTTGTATTATACTGGCTGTTCTAGGTGCTATTGGTGGAGCGTTTGAGTTCAAATCTGGGTATCCTTGAAGTCTTGATAAAGGCTGCCCAGATGAATAACAGACAAATTCCAGCCTAAGTCTGTTGGCTGGGATCCTATTTTCTGTTGAGTAAAGAAAAACACCATTCTCAGTCTTCTTTTCAAAGCGTTAATGGCAAATGAGCACTGCTTAGATGAACATTTTACAGTCAGAGTTGACTTGCTTTTATACACAGTGGAGGAAGGTGTGTACCAGCTTGGGACCCTGCTATTGGTCAAAGATTGGTGGATTGAACCTTTATTGTTAGAGTTGGAAAGGAGTGTCCATCCTGGTGGACTTGGAGGTGGGGATAACAATCAACATATATGCCAACCAATCAAGTTTCAAGAAATCACATCAGATTTAAAAATTAAGCTAAAACAAATTCTGGAGTTACAGTAAAGAAACATTCAAAGTTCAATCCTTAGAAAAAATATTGTAAGCAGCATTAGAGTTAGCGTGGGTGTGGGGGATGAAACACATCTAAATTGTGTCTAAATCCATTCCCGTTTTTAATGATATACAAAAAGATTAAGAGAGAAATTAGAGGAAAGAAAAATATTTCCACAAGAAAAACTGTCAGAAGCTTCAAATAAAAAATGTGGTTATTAATACAACAGATTTGTGAAAAACAGTATATAGACCAAGAAACTTTGATCTGCTTTGAAAAAGAAGCATCTGAGGATGTGAAAAACATAAACAACAAAACCTAGATATTTTTGAAATGTATAAAAAAGAAATATGGACATGGGAAAGAGCGATTTGATATGATGCAATATTTATGCAAAGGCAAAAGCCAAATTAATCAACATAAAGAAAGCAGCCCCAAAAATAATTGAAGAGAAATACATGCAAAAGCATCCAGACATGGAAAATTTCACAATAAAAAATAATATCACAAAGAGGGAATGTAGAAAAGAAGATTAGTAAAGTAGAAGTTAAAAAAATAAAAAAATGAAGTTATGGGGTGCCTGTGAAGTGAAGGATCTGTTGTAGAAGGTCTAACAAAGGTTACATCACAGCATGATGGAATGGGTCCCCAAAGTAATGAAAGACAGAAAGATCAGTTGACATCTGAAGAAGAAATATGGACATGTGAAAGAAAAAGAGATTTAATATGGTGTAATATATATGCGAAGGAGAAAGTAAATCTAATCAATACAAAAAGAGCAGCACTAAATATATTTGAAGAGAAATACAGGCAAAGGAATCCAGACATGAAAAACTTTACAATACAAAGAATAAGAAGACAGAGGGGAAAGTACAAAAGGAGATCAGTAATGGAGAAGTTAAAGAAACAGAAACTGAGGTTATGGAATAGCTCCGAAGTGAAGGATTCAGTGTAGAAAATTTAATTCAGAAAGCACCACAACAGGGTAGAGCAATGGGCCTCCAAATTAAGGGGGGACCAGTGGAAATGGAAGCAATTAGTCCAGTGCCATATGAAGATATTTTGGAGCCTTCCACAGGAAACCAGTATAAATGTTCACTTGAAGCTGGACAGCAAGGGAAGGAACATGAAATTGTGGATACTCTGATGCTGTCAATTTGGAGGAATGAGAGGCCAGTCAGTTCCCATATGACAGAGCAATGGATGGCACAGGATGAAATTTAAGAGAATATGCCACAAGAAGGGGAAATAGAACTTTCTATGGAATGCTCACAGGACGTGGAAAACAAAAAATGTGCCCTCAGTTTAGAAGAAAATGAGCTAAGAGAAGAGTTTCTTGATTTAATAGAGATAGATAGACATATTAAGATCAATGAAAGAAATAGACTGAAGAAGGTCAATAAAACCCAAAAAGTTAGAAGTTTGATAAAACAAATGAACACAGTAGTTAGGACTGTCCATAAAGATCCATGGGATATAACAGAAGTAAACAGGATATATTACTGTGCAGTTAAATTAATAACTGATAAAGTTCTACCACAAGAACACAGGGTAGTGAGGGAAAGGAAGGGGAGAAATTGAATATCATCATGGAAGTTCAAAAGCCAAGAACTCGACTCAGGCCAGTCCAAAACGTAAAAAACATGAAAAACAACAAATTTTATTAAGCCACTGTAAAAGCTTTTCGTTAGTACCTTGCACTAACTTCTTCAGACAAGCAAAACATTCACACCATTACAAGTGAGTTTAAATACCAGCATTGAAACACTTAACCACACCCCTTGCTCTCCCTTTAGCTCCATAAAGGTACAGATCACAGCTAACTAAGGTGCATTTGCGATTCTCTATTTAACATAATAAAAAATTCACTATTAACATAATAAAAAATTCACTATTAACATAATAAAAAATTCATACACCGAGACTGTAATAACAGCACGCTTTGAAACTGAAAGAAAAAAGCTCAATATTTTGATTATTAAACTATATAAAGTAAAATATATAAAATAACATAAAAATAACGATGTTCAACCTACAACATAAATACTAATAATGGAAGCGCAACGCTTCCTAATCAAAAATTACCTATGCATACATTGTATCTTGCCTGCTTTCAAGTAAAATAACTAATATAATGACTATAATAAATATAATGAAATTAAATTAAATAAATATAATGAAATTAATGCATACTGTCCTAAACATCTAAGTAACTAGAACAGCTACCCAAAAAAAATAATATAAATATGACAGTATTAAATCTATACTGAGTAGCCTAAATTTATGTTATATTATATGTTACATGTTATATTATATATTTCTATATTATTATATATTATTATATTATTATATTATTATATATATTATTATTTTTATTATTTAGTGAGATATGATTAATATTATTTTTTTGGGTAGCTGTTCTAGTTACTTAGATGTTTAGGACAGTATGCATTAATTTCATTATATTTATTTAATTGAATTTCATTATATTTATTATATTCATTATATTAGTTATTTTACTTGAAAGCAGGCAAGATACAATGTATGCATAGGTAATTTTTGATTAGGAAGCGTCATGCTTCCATTATTAGTATTTATGTTGTAGGTTGAACATCGTTATTTTTATGTTATTTTATATATTTTACATATTTATCTACTTTATATAGTTTAATAATCAAAATACTGGGCTTTTTTCTTTCAGTTTCAAAGTGTGCTATTATTACAGTCTCGGTGTATGAATTTTTTATTATGTTAATAGTCAATTTTTTATTATGTTAAATAGAGAACTGGAAATGCACCTTAGTTAGCTGTGATCTGTACCTTTAAGGAGCTAAAGGGAGAGCAAGGGGCGTGGTTAAGTGTTTCAATGCTGGTATTTAAACTCACTTGTAATGGTGTGAATGTTTTGCTTGTCTGAAGAAGTTAGTGCAAGGTACTAACGAAAAGCTTTTACAGTGGCTTAATAAAATTTGTTGTTTTTCATGTTTTTTACATTTTTGACTGGCCTGAGTCGAGTTCTTGGCTTTTGAATTAGCGGTGGTTTTCGCTAGTTTGTTTTTCTGGTCTTGAAAGTTTATATCATCATGGAAGTATTGCATAGAGAAAACAATAAAGCAGTTAAGACAAGACGTGTCACTGTTAGAAGAATATTGAAGAGGGAACAGATCAATAAAAATACTTAGAAAGATAGACATGATAAAAGCAAAGCATCCTATTAGAACAGATCAGGATCTATCATGCACTATTGCAAATAAACTAAAAATCTCAGCACAGGTCGAAAAACTTAGAAGATAATCAGATAAATATAAAGGAAAAGTACAAAATAAGCAATTTATTGATGACCCAAAAATGTTTTATTAAGAATTGGAAAACAAGGTAAAAGGAATTGAAAGACCACAAAAAAAAGATTTTGGAAAACTATCTATGAAGATCCTGTGTAACATAACAAAGATGCTAAATAGATAAAAGAAGTAAAATAAGTAAAAGAAAGAATAAGAAGTTTAAAGGTACAGGATATGAAATGGGATGAAGTAACAGCCAGAGAGATTGAAACGAAGTTAAGAAAAGCCTCTAACTGGAAAACCTCCAGGCCCAGATGCAGTACCTAACTTCTGGTTAAAAGTATTAACGTATTTGCACAAAGATTTAGCCATGAGTAAGAACTATTTATATGCACACCCCGAACAAACACCAACCTGACTAACAACAGGAAAAACAATGCTCCTACGTAAGAGTGAACCTGCAAGCTATCCTAAAAATTATAGACCAATAACTTTTCTTCTGACAATGTATAAACTATACACTGGAATTGATGCTGACAGAGGTTATAGTCATTTAGAAGAAAACTCAATTATGGCAATAGAACAAAAGGACAATAAAAGAAAGTTATATGGAACAAAGGATCATTTGTTGTTAAATAAAGTCATAGTGGAGAAGTGTAAAAAGGGGAAGAATTTAAGTATGGCATGGATTGACCAAAAAAAAAAGCATTTGATAGTATCCCACATTCATGGATAAAAGAGTGCTTAAAAATGTATAAGATATACCATACACTGATTGATTACATTACAGTGTCCATGAAACAGTGGCAGACCACTTTGCAATTAAGTTATGATAAAGGACAAATTATTATTCCAGGGATAAGAAATTCAAAGGAGGATATTCCAGGGTGACTCTCTGTCACCACTGCTATTCTACCTTGCCCTTAATCCATTAAGCTGTCTACCTAACAGCTTAGGCTGTTGCTATAATTTGGCTCCTAGAAAACAACAAAGTATAAAGACGTCTCATCTTCTCTTTGTCGATGATTTAAAACTGTATAGCTCATCAGATGAGGAACTGAAAGCACCACTGCAAGTTGTCAAAACTTTTTCATATGATATAATAATATAATCTGGTCTTCATAAATGTGCAAAAGCATCCATTAAAGCAGGAAAACCGCAGCACCAAGAAAACATCAGTTTGGGACAAGAATGTGATATAAAAGAACTTGAGCAAGAGGAAGTGTATAAATATTTCAGAACTGATGAAGGATCAACAATGAAACATGAACAAATGCAAATAAAACTTAGTAAGGAATACTTTAGAAGACTTAAATGAATCCTGAAAACAGTGTTGACATCTAAGAACAAAATCCAAGCTATAAACCAATTTGCTTTTCCTGTCCTAACTTACAGTTTTGGAGTGATTGACTGGTCCCAAAACATATTGGGTAGATTAGATAGGAAAGCAAGAAGAATGCTTTATACTCATGAAATGATTTATAAAAATCAGTGCATACCAAGGTTATGTATTCCCCGTTCCAAAGGAGGGATGGTCCTCCTTGAAATTGATTACATGTATAGATCTGCAGTTGTAGGACTGCATACATATCTGCTGACCTCACAAGACTCAAATGTAGTGAAAGTTTTGAAGCATGAGGAGAATAAATCGAAGATGACTTCCCTGCTTAGTCTAGCAGAAGCATATCAGCATCAGTCAGGAAGGGAAATCAAACCACAAGTAGATAAAAATCAGGCAGCAACTGAATGTGCCAAAAGACAAGGACCAGATGAGAAGGCAAGAAATCTGGAAAATGCATAAATTTAGTTGCAAGTATAGAAAACTTCTGGAAGAACCTCATGTTGGTTAGGAAGGAATGCAGGAATGGTTAAGGAGAGGCAAATTCAAACCAAGAGATGGAAGATTAATATTGGTGGCACAAGATAGTGGGCTATATACACATTGGTTTACAAAGTCCATTGAACATGTGGGAGAAACAGACAAATGTAGGTTTTGTAAAACAGAATTGGAAACAGTTGCACACCTCGTGGCTGGTTGTGAAACCTGTTAACAGTTTGCTATCCATTCTCTATTGCGGTGACTACTAGCTTTTTTTTTTTTGCATGCAAGGCAAAAAAATTTATTCTTCATGGGTAACAGGCACTTTATTTTTTAAGATTAAACAACATAACATAAAGCTAGCACTAGCAGCAACCTCTATACAAATTCTTCAATGTCAATTTGGATTTTACTACAGAGATTGTGTTTATTTGATACTGGTGGACTTGAGACTTTTTTTATGATTTATGATGGAAATGTTCTGAATTGGGTTTTTTTGGTTTGCTTTTTTGTTTACTTTCTTTGTTTACTGGAAAAAATTTAAAAACAATAAATTTAAAAATGCCCTTTTGTAACTGTACTGTATTATACAAATAATATAATGTAATATCAGGAAGGTGTATCAAAGATGTATGTTATGTATGTTGGGGCCTATGATTTGAAGACAGCCAGACAGCCCATTTTTAATAATTGGCATTAATATTTTCTTTTTCTAGGGGGTTCAGTGTTTTTTCAATGCATGTGAGTTTAATGAGAGAAGAGTTTTTAATGTTAGTCTTTTTTCATGAGACTGCTGTTAGTTTGTAACAGATGTAAAATGCAAAATAAAAATGCAAAATGAACTTAAAAATGAAATCCAAAATCCCAAATCATTACAGAAGTATTTGCAGGTGCAAAATAGGTAGGGGGGGTAAATGGGCAAAATAACCAAGAGCAGGGGGAGGCTCCAGAGAGACTCCATTTGACCATGATTTCTCAGGGGGGGTGAGGGGGATCGACCCCAGGATAGCCCAGTTGGGTCCAGCGGTCTTCTTGTGAATATATATTTATATTTTTTCCTTATTTTTGGTTTGTTCCTCATAAAATTTGTGGTTTTTTCCAGCAAATTTTAGGAATTAAGCCATTAAAAAATAGACACTGAGTTTCAGATGTCATAAACTTCAGAAAAATGCATGCATGCTAAAGACTGTCTAAAGAAATACAAGATTTATTTAATGTTAGTTGTGTGTGTATGTTTAAAATATTTGTTATTTGTTCCAGATTCCTGCATTTGCATTAAGAGGTTGAGAGGTACGCTTAAATCATCCAGATTTAACATCTCCAAAATTGTCTCAATCAAAATGTTCCTCTTTTCTCCCCCTAATTCCCTAATCCTCCCTCCTCCAAAATGGCAATGAAGAAGATAATTGGAGGGTTTATATTTAATGATATGTTATAGATTACCTTTACTTCATTAATGCATGGATATAGGTATTTGTTATTTTGTTAAGCTTAAAAGTTAAGCTTTATTATGTAATTTGTTTGCTATTTATTTTGGTATTTTTTGATCACATTTTGGTCTGTTTTTTTTAAAATTGTTGGTTCTGCAGTCAAAGTAATAAATTAGTGATTTAAGTTTAAAGATTTGGTTTAAAAATGATTTTCATTTTTTCTATTTTTAATCAAAAAATTTCTTCTTGTTCTATGTACTAATGTTCTATTGCTATTAAGAGCATATTTTTTGGGCACCTAATTTTTTCTATATTTGGTGTCAAGCTTAGTTCTGTCTTGCAGTCCAGCTTTGGTGCTGAGTTTTCAGAGGAGGTAGTGTCAGCAGAGTCACCACATATGTCCAGAGCCTTAGAGCCATATGACATTGTTTCAGCTATGAACAGCCCAAGAAATTGGGCCCCGGCCCCATGTGTGTAGAAAAGAAGGCAAGATGCCCATCCAGAGTAGATCTTTAATCCGACGTAGCTTGATTCAAGTCCGCTTTTTTTCTCAACCTTGATTTTTTCTATCAGATTTTTATACTTCTGATTTATGCTTCTTATTATTCAGGAACTGCATGCTATCACAGTGTCTTGTTGCTCGTTTATGCTAGATCAGCTAGCCTTGTTCAGGTTGTTCATTGCAAGTAATGTTGAGATCATGAACTTAGTAAGTAAGCTTGTCGTTGTTGTATTTATGCCAAGTTTGAAATGCCATTACCGCAGTAAATGTAGATTGAAATATTACCTTGCGCTATTGAATTGCAGTATATGCATATAAGTAATGAATGTCTTACATTTTATTGCTGTACAATAGCTATTTACATTTTTTGTGCTAAGTGTCTTTTTCAGAAGCTCATGTTATAGTCCACTTGTAGTTGGGTGGCTTTAATGGTATATGGTAAATAAGCACACCATGCCTTAAATGGTAGCCCTGCATAAAAAACTTAATAACCTCACTTACTTAAAAAGCCCTGCAACAACTAGCTCCACAAAACACAGTAAAAATCAAATAATAATGTATTTGTAATAATGTAAAACAAAAGAAAAAAATGAAATCTAATGTGGCAATAATGCTTATGTGCAAAGCAAGTGATGACACAGCTCTGAGCTCTGAGCAAAAATGCTCCACACTCACTTCAGATCAAGCACGCTGCTACCAAGTAACCCCACTTCAGATCAAATTCAAGTCTGACCAGAATTATTTGGTATGTGTATAAGAGGGTCTCCCATTAAAAATTCAGTTGGATTTTTTTTTATTATATATATATTTAAAAGGGACAGATTGTCCATACCTATTATCCCTTATTTTGATTGATGTCATTTTTAAAAAAGACACATTTTTACAAATATCTGTATTATTGTCAAGATGTTGATTTGAGCACACCAATTTATAATCTGTCCCTATTTAATTTTTGCTTTGATTTTTATTCTTTGTAAGAATTTTTTATTTTGGGTTGTGGTTTCTTTGTAAGAAAGAGAGGGAAGGGTGCCCTAGTTAGGGTTGTGGTATCTTGTGTGAGATTTTAAAGGGAAATTCCAAAGGTGTTAGGTTCAAGTGCATTTCATGCAACTGTGAAGTTTATTTGGGTAAAGTAAGTTCTTTGCTGCTCAATGTCTATTCTATTAGTGCAACCATTTTGTTTATAAAACAAATGGCATCTCTAAGTAGTAATAAAAGTGTTAAGCCTATTAACCAAGTACCACAAGTAGCAGCATTTACATCTTTATGTGAGATGCTTGTATATAAACCTACCTTGAACCTTAAATAACATTTTTGCTGTAGTCCTTTTGGATGTCCTCCTTTTTTATGATTAACTATTGACTACGAAAAACTTTTTCTTTTTAATATCTTCTTTATTCTATGATTTTTCAATTTACCATATCTTCATTTAATTTCTCATATACAACATATTCTTTTGAAAGATTACTTTTTATATATTGTTAATGTATATACGTTAACATTAACAACTTTTTCAACAACATCATTATTAGTTAAGTGATTATGTAGATTTGGAATTATTCAGATTACTTATATAAGGTAAGCTAACACTCAAACAAGTGTTGCATTATAATACAAGGATAATAATTAGCTTATAATTATAATTAAATAAATTCAGGTTTCCATATAACAAGGCAAGCATTAATTTGCATTTTCTAAGCAAGCCAAATTGTCTGCCAAATAGTGAAATTGCTTTTAATGTAGTTTTCTTAAAGATGTCATTCTTAATTTTTGAATGTTTGAATGTGAACTCTTTAAAAAGTAAAAATGCTTGTTAATTTTTGTTGTTTTGTTTGGGCTTTCATTGCTTTGTTATAAACTAGTTTATGCTAATGAAATAGAAATATAGTTGTAAAATAAAACTGGAAAAAAGAATCCAACAGTGTAAGTTCAGCATAACTACATCATTGTACAGTGCATGCACAGCACAATAATGTGAGGTACAGTAATGGGGCACTGGGTGGGACTGGATGGACTTGGTGGGGGGCTGTTGGTTGTGACATACTAATGGCAAAAGGCCTGTATACTGAAAGGCGTAATTATGTGGCAAGATTGTTGCACTGGGGATTATGCAAACATTATGGTATTGAAGTGGCTGAAAAACACTGGAAACATGAGCCACAAAGCATCATAGAAAATTATGAAGTCTACATTACATGGGATCATCCATTACCAACCATTCAAAAGATAGATGCTAGCAAATTGGATATAGTGGTCCATGAAAAGAAGATGAAAGTAGCATTGGTCATTGAAATTGCCACACCCAGTGACTACAGTGTCTTATGTACAGAGACACAGAGTCATAAAATATCAGGATTTGCAGGCCAAAACAAGAGCAATGTCGAAGAAAGATATCCAGACAGTTCTAATAGTAGCAGGAGCAATGGGTTTTATAAAAAAGAATCTACAGTCATATTTAGATTTGTTACCAATACATGTAACCCCATATGAATTGCAGAATGAGTCATTGCTGGGCACATTGCGGGTGCTGTGAAGAGCACTTTTGGCTGACATCAAAGATTGAAACAATACTATTTTCATGAACTTTAATCATACTTTGACTTATGAATGGGGTCCATTCCTGTCATAGTATTAAAAACTCAAAAGATTTGGAGAATGAAAAATATTATAGTCATAAAGTAGCAGAAAGTATTGTAAGAACTAACATGAGAATGGAGAAAGGAGATTCTGCCAGTAGGGATGACTGCAGTTAGGGCTACAGAGAATAGGCAAAGGGGGCTGGAATTCACTGGAGAAAACTAGCAAAGGAACCATGGTATTGGGAGCAAATAACTAGACAGGGAAAGGTAACATAATGTGAAGAGGCCAAGAAGACATTTGGACTGCAGGCTAGAGACTGCCTTACCTATCATGGTTTGATATAAGAATCTAGACAAAGAGAAAGAGATTACTGAATCCTAAGTGAAAGACCTGTTTTAGTAGAGTTTTTAACTGAAACTAAAGCAGAAGCTGCTGTTACAAACCAGATAATTAAAAGGGAATATAAACTATTGCACAATAATTATAGGAATCAGTTAGGGAGGTTAGAAAAGATTGGGCAGAGTGATTGGGTAAGCAATTCACAAGAAAACAATTGGAGAACATATGTTGTTGTTTTTCTTTTGGCTTTTAGGGGTTAGGGGTCGCCACAGCAGAACTCCAGTCCGCTAATGATTGGCAGTAGATGTTTTATGGGTGCCGAAGTGCCAGCTTGACACCCAACCTTCAACAAAGGCACGCCCATTCTACGCATGTATTGCTCTCAAATATGCAATGATGTCTAGAAGATTTAGGATTTTTGCTTAAAGGTGTTTGCATAGATATTTTTATACCCAAGGAAGACTCCAAAGAATTTTCCTCAGGTGAATGGCAAATGTAGGATGCATGATGAGGTAACGGGGAACATACATTTTGGGAGTGAAATGAGTTGGCAGACTTTAAAAGAAAACATACAGAGTACTCTGTCATGTGTACTGGATGAGCAAATGGGTGTAAGTAAGGAAATGATTTTTTGAATTGGGATACAGGATCTGAATTACCTAGACATAATAAGGCCTTGTTAAGTTTAATTCTGGTGGCTGCCAAAAAAAGCAATTACTAGAAAATGGAAATGAAAAGTCTAAACCACTCATATTTGAAGTAATGAATATTACAACAGAGATAAAAGAACTGGAAGTGGAATCTTTAGAAAAGTATAATAGCAAATTACATGTAAAAATGGAAATTGTGGGAACAATACATTCAAAATAATGTTTTGCAGTGGAGTGAGGTTTAAGGAAAGGCAGAAACTGAGCAATTTGTGTAATGTTGATTTGATGATAATTGTACAGAAGAATATATGTGACATATGTTTGCAGCTATGAACATGTTAATATAGTTTGTTTTCCTTTATATAACTGTAAGTTTGCCTTTGTCATAAGGGATAATTCAGTGAAGGTGTTTTAAAAATGAAAATGGCAAAGGTGTCATCAAAATGAATAGATATGAGCCAATGTGGTTTTGTTGTGCATTTTCTTTGTCTGAAAGATGAATAGGGTTAATAAGAAGGATATTTGAAGAGATGGAGGCAGGAATTAAGATGGATGGGTTCTTGTCTGACAAGCTACATTTGAAGAAAGGAAACAGACATGGATGTCTTCTTTGCCCTTTGTTATTAACTTCATATATAGAGCCACTAGCAAAGAAAAAAGGGGTATACAAATTCAAGAATATAACTGGCATGGTACTTAATAAAAGTTAGTTTTATTTGTAGATGATATCATTTCATACATAATGAATTAAGAAAAGGACATTTAGGAGCTGTGGAACATTTTTAACAGGCTCCAAGTCTTTTCCGGATATAAAATATATGATGATAAAATAAAGGCTATAGCAGTAGACTATGTACTTACACATGAACTGGTTCAGCAATGCCCATACTTATGGAAACATGATAAGATGTAATATTTAGGTGTATGGCTTAAAAGTGATTCCTTTATGGCAGCTAAGGATATGTAGTAAGAAACTAGACAAAAGATAACACAAAAATTGAGAAACTGGAATCTCTTCATTATGGATATGGATAATAAGATATAAGCAATGAAAATGTTTTTAGTCCTCTTAGTCTTATATAAAGGTCAGGCATATTTTTATCAAATAGAGAAGATGCTATGGATGATAGCAAATGCAATGCAATGTCTTTTGGCTTTTCCCACTTAGGGGTTGCCACAACGGGTCACCGGTCCGCAGATTGATTGGCAGTGGTGTTTTACAGTGTCGAGTTGCCAGCTCAATGCCCATCCTTCACAGAAAGCACAATGACATGCTGTAGATGTTAATTAAAAAGTCAAAGAAATTAATTTGGGAGGGGAAGAATGCAAGAATTAAGTGGGATAACCTAAGTCTCCCTACAAAACAAAGTGGTTTACGGTTGCCTGATTTGAAGGGGTATTTTTGCAGTCATGGCTCATATACATAATTTAAACAGAATGTTATAAATTAAAGTAGAAAAGGACGATGATGAAACAGGACAGAAAATAAAGAGAGACTAGAAGTTTGAATGCAATTTCTTACAAAAATAACAACCATATTCTGCTCCATACCGAAATGTTGGCACTTAAAATCCAGAGTGCCGATAAACTGAAAAAAAAACATTGAAAATGCAGGAGAAGAGTGAATATCAAATATATGTCTTCTCCTAAGGAATTCATTTTTGTAGGAGGAAAAGCCCTCCACATCCCCACACTTACATATATCAACTCCAGGACCACCGTACCTCATAGAAAATTGAATATTCTGAGAAATGGCAGTCTCAGGCTTGGTATATGTAAGTCTGGATAGTCAGACACTCAGTCTAAGCATTATGGAAATCACTATAGCAGGTCCCAACATTTCAAATGGTTACCTATTATATTCATAAAATAGCAGAAAGTAGTCTAAGAACAAAGCCTCCGTGCAATGAGAAAGGAGATTTTACCAATGGGTATGTCTACAAGTAGGGGTATAGAAAATAGGCAAAAGTGAGCAGAAATTTGTTGGAGGAAGTAAGCAAAGGAAGTATGGAATTTGCAGCAAATAACTCCTGAGGGAAAAGTAAAAGAGAGGGATAAGGCTATGAAGAGGTTTTGATTACTGGTTACACATTGCCTTATATACCAGGGGGTGATAGAGTACAGGTAAAGAGAAAAGGAAATGGAGTACTAAGTGCAAGGCCAGATCTGGTAGAGTTTTTAGCTCGGTTATAGAACAGAAACTTCGGTTAAAAGGGGATAATTAGCAATCCATAGAACTAATTGCATGATATGTACAAGAACTGATCAGAGAAGGTTAGAAAATAGTGGAAAAGAGAATGAAAAGAGAAACTGCATCGAATAATGGGAAGAAGTTTGTACAACTCTGAAGTACACAACAAAGTTCAGAAATGTAGGATTTTTGCAAGTGTTTCTGCTAGATAACAAATGCTGGTGGTGTGATTGGGAAGTGTGAGATAACTGGGAACATGTTTTTTGGGAATGTAATGAGCTGACATGTTTTATAAATTCCCTACAGGGTACTTTAACAGCAATGTTGGGCAGGATGAATCATTGTAATGAAAGAAATTTTTCTTTTGAGTGGGGATATAGGATCTGGGTTGTCTAGACATAGTAAGAAATTACTAAGTTTAATGTTACTGGATGCCAAAAAATCGCAATAACTAGAAAAAGGAAATCAAAATCTATTCCCAGTGTAAAATATGTTCTGTATATTGTAAAGGAGATAAAAGAACTGGAGACTGGATGTTTAGAGAAGGAAGACATTTCATAGAAATAAATTTAATTTGTTCTAACACTACATACAGAAACTGCCGCTTTGGTGGCATAGAGAGATACAGCCCTGACTATGGCCCAGCTGACCCAGGTTCAATTAGTGGCTCAGGCAATTGACAGAGCAGCAGGGAACGGGTGCCCATCCCAGATGGGAGGATGCTTATTGATACACCCCCCTAAGGGAGGAGCATGGTCCAAAGAGAGATGTTGCCCTCAGACATAAAAACAATGAGCATGGTGACTGGGGAAAGGGAAGGTGGTAGGTCATTAAAAAAAAAAAAATCTCCCCAGATGGAAGGACAGATGAGCCAAGTCCCCAGGACACCCTCAGGATCCACAGCCAGCCCCAACAAATAAGGATTAAGTCCTGGGAGGTTGGAGAGTAGTTGGAAGACCCAACTTGGGTGTTGGGTACTGGGGCCAGGCTGGTAACAATGAGGTCTGAGCGAATTTGTGATAACAATACGTATAGAATGTGCCACTTTGATGGCGTAGAGCAATGATGGCGAACCTTTTGGGTTCAGTGTGTCAAAAACTCGGAAAATGCCTAACTTGACTCTGCTGATGTGTCGCCACCCCCAAACAAAAATAAATTAAAAAAATAAATAAATAAAATAAATGAATGAATAAATAAAAATAAATAAAACAGCATAGCTCTCAACACATCAGGGATAAATCTCAACAGAATCAGGGACAGGTCTAGAAATAAGAGACATGGATAATTTTAAGCTACTAGTACTATTAATTTGAGACACAAAGAAAAAGTAAGATGAATTAATATACATTTTCTGAAGTAAAATAAGTCTATGAATCTAATTACTGTCATTCTTAAGAGTAAAAAGTTGTCAGTTTTAGGAGGGATTAAGAGGGACAGTTGAGAGGAATGTAAAACTGCACACACTTAGAAATGCAGACCACCTGCCCTTTGCAGAAGTGTCATCACGAAAAGAAAACAATGTCAGCACTGCCCTTTGCAGACTCTTATCAAAAAAGTATACCGAAATAGACTTTGAGGTTAATAACCTCCTTACCTCTGCAGCAGTTTTGTTGAACTAGTTCTTGGCATGAAACAATTCAATGCACTTCACATGAGCAATGAATGCAAAAGCAGTGTCTTTGGTAACCCTGGTGTTGGTGATCTCTGGCATGTCACCCAAAACATCATGGTGTGTCACCTTTGACATGTGTGTCATAGGTTCGCCATCAATGGCATAGAGGGATACAGCCCTGACTATGGCCCAGCCGACTCAGGAGCGATTAACAGCTCAGGCAATTGACAGAGCAGCAGGAAAGGGGTGCCCATCCCAGACTGGAGGATGCTCATTTATACAAACCCACAAATGGGGGGTCCAAAAAGGGGAGTTGCCCTCAGATGTAAAAACAATAAGAGTGGTGGCTGGGCAAAGGGAAGTAAGTAGGTCATAAAAATAAAAATTCTCCTCAGATGGAAACACAGATTAGCCGAGCCCCCAGGATACCCTCAGGATCCACAACCAGCCCCAGCAAATAAGGAGTAAGTCCAGGGTGGTTAGAGAGTAGTTGGTAGACCCAGCTTGGATGTTGGGTACTGGGGACCAGGTTGGTAACAATAAGGTCAGTGGGGTCCAGAAACACAGTACATAAAGAATAATGTTCAGGAAGAGAAGGAGTGAGGTTTTAAGGAAGACCAGAACTGAGCAACTTATGTAATTCTGAAGTGAATGAAGATTATTAAAAATAAAACATATTTATTCTCTATGATAACAATCAAAACTGTTTCTGCATTTTTTTTTTGTTTTGTTTTCTATTAATGTTTGCAACCCCAAGTTACAAATTAAAATGTGATATTTAATAAAGATGTTTAAAAAAACTGAAGGGCCCTTGAAGATAATGTTGCTTGGTAATTTTTTTTTTCTGGGAGTGAGATGCAAATGGGCCAGCTTTCCTTGGGGTTTCCATAGTCAAGTGAAGCTGGAAAGAATAACAAATCTTAACAACATTACAAGCAAACCACCATCATATTGAATGTATGTTAATAACTTCAGCAGCCATGAAATAATGAGACCAGCTTTTCAAAATGATCATATTTAAGTTCCACATTCCTTCAGAACTTGCTGTGAAAATTACAGTTTTGACAGAATTTTGTAATGACTACCAGAGCTTGGGTCTTGAAGCCCCATAGATGTCACATTTTAAAATGGAACTCAATGTCTTAAAAAGAATATCTGATAAGAGTATCAAATGTCACATTAATCGGGATCTGATGCATCAGAAAGTATGCATTGACTTTCAATCCACCAAAAAATTATTGTAATTAATATCAACTGGAATATGATTATCAGTTATGTGAGTTAATAGGATGAGGAGAACCGTGTAGGAAAAGATTACTGGAGCTAGCTTATTTGACCATGGGGAACAGTTGCACTTTACCTGTTTGAGAATGTGTTTTTAGTTGGGACTGAAATTTAGTACACAAAGTAAGATTTTTTTAAATATGGTAGAACTGAATCAAAATGTTTCCGGCTGTGGTTTGTGCATTGTAGCTCAGTTTTGAGTGTATGTAGCATGGGTACAGGGAGAGTTTGACTTCTAGGCTTATAAGAGGAGATTCTCATGATAAATTTAGCGGCTATTAGAGAGAAGGTACCTGACTGAAAGAGTTTAAATTGATGGGAACCAAGTTAGAGGTCAGCTCTGTGTTTAATAATAAGCCATTTGGCTTTGTTAATTGTTTGACAGAGATATTCTTGTTTAGGGGGAGAGAGTAATGAATTTGCACATTTTGTTGGGACTGGTTTGAGTAATTTTAGTAGTTCTATTGAAAGAAGCAGCTGTTGGAAGAGACCATAGCCTAACTAAGCAAATATAATTGCTTTCTTTATGGCAGTTCTAACCAGAATGGAGAGAAAATGTGTTTTTTCATGCTCAGAACAGTATGCAGTTTATTTTACTTCTTGATTTTTCCTAGGTGAAGATGAAAGTTCGGAGTTTGGTCAAGCCAGATGCCAAGGTATTTCATGGATGAAACAGTTTTAGTTGGAGCATTGCTAAGGGATTTACCTCCCAAAAGAAAGAACAACTTGATACTAAACAAAGGTTAGAAGCCCCAAAAAAGTATTTTGTGAAATATAAAAATGTTATTACAGAAGTTGATATACACACACTGAAGAACATAAAACCAGAAGTCTGTACAGGAATGATTCACAGTGCAATAGCATTTACCTCAGCCTGTAGGTTATTTCCACTAAGGAAGGATGTGGCTCCCAGTCAGAGAACAACATCAGATCCACATGATAAATGTGAACAGAGGAGAGTAACATACACTAGGAAGCATAATGTGATTGTTGAACAAGTCGGAGTGGACAATATTTCTGCTTCTTCTTCCTCTTTCGGCTTTTCCCAGTTAGGGGTCACCACAGTGGAACAACGGTCCACAGAACGATTGGCAGTGGAGTTTTATGGTGTCGAGTTGCAGGCACACACACAAAAACACACACACACACCCACACACACACACTCACACCTAGGACCAATTTAGAGTGTCCAGTTCACCTACAGCATGTCCTTGGGATGTGAGAGAAAACTGGAGCATCGGGAAGAAACCCACGTGACCACAGGGAGGACATGCGGACACTGCACAGAAGGCGCCCTAGCTGAGAATTGAACCTCAGAGTGGACAATACTTTTTATCAATAAAGTAGTCTCTGAGATAGTGGATATCTGCTAGTATTCCCCAGTATGACCACTAGACATCTGGAGAATAACTACTTCTATTATTGCTGTTGTTGTTATTGTGAAATGTGTGGATGGGGTGCTTTTTGTAGATGTCAGTACTGAGGGGAGTCTTAAGATTGGGATTTGGTACATCAAAGTAAAGTGTTGTATTATTCAGAATGTAGCTAAGAATGCACACAAAGCAGCTGCAGATTGTTTGGTTGTCATCATACTCCAGGAAAACATTAAATGAAGCTGTCATACAGAAGTTGCATGTAGAGTTAAAGTCTGCACTGTCAGACTGAGTATGCACTAATATCACTATATTTAGCTGCTGGCACTGAGAACTTTGCCTCCCATGTGTAAATGATACATATAAATAAGTTCATAGGTGTGTACCAGGCTAATGGCCTTGGAGCTTTTACAAGCCTAGCCGAAAAAATTGCCCTGGCATTGTGCCACCTGATGTTAGTTCACAGTGCCTCTATCTAGTAGGGCAACTGGATTGATCCCTGGGGTGAACTTTCTGTTACCCATCCACTAGTCATGATTTCTCTTGAAGAGGGCCAGTGAAGTGCTCTGCTTGAGATGAATAGGGAGCTTATTCTAGACTATGGGCAGTCTTTGGGAGATGAACTTGTCCCTCCAGCATGTTCTGTTAATTGTGGTAATGAGGTTGTGATCTCTGGAGCGTGTGGCATGGGGGGATTGGGATTTCTTTAGCTGTAGCATTTCCAGTAGGGCTGGGTCAGACATGGCTTTGTAAGTCAAGCAGAGATCGCCTCTAAGTAGATGATAAGAGACTGAGAACAGATGAAGTTTATTGAGTCTGTCCATGTAGGACATGTGTTTAAGGCCTAGGATCCTGTTTGTGAGGATCATTTGTGGCCTTTCCAGCTATTGTAGGTGTGTGGTCAGGTACATGCCAAACGGGGCATTATATATATTCGATGACTGGTCTAATGAGGGATGAGTAGAGAGGGATGATGACCTCTTTCTTCCTGGATACGAAACATTTGGTTATAAGATGTGTCAAATAGACAAACTTTCTGACCACAGTGGCAATGTGGTGGTCGAAGTTGAGGTGGCTGTCAACCTGAGTGCCCATATCTCTTATCTTCAGTGTTTAGTGGGCTCCCATCAACGTGGTAATTTGTGGGAACTGAGTTTTTTCTAAAGGGAATGATAACGCATTTTTTGGTGTTAAGCTTAAGGCCATGGTTCCAACAACAGTCATTGGTCTCAGCGAGGCACTTTTGTAGGATGTCTGCATCACTTGGGGAGTTGATAATGACTCCTAGTTTGCAGTCATCAGGGAACTTGGTCAGCCACAGTCCCTCTGTGTTGGCCTGGACTTCTGAAAAGTAGATGACGAACAGGAGAGGGCCCAGGACCGAGCTCCGTGGGACTCCACTCGTGACTGGTCGACAGTCTGACTTGGAATCCGCAACTTTCACTCTGTGGGTCCTGTCTATGAGCCAATTTGCAACCCACCTAGTGATATAAAGATTTATGCCTACTTTGGCACATTTATCAATAATACCCAGATGGGGAAATGGTATCAAAGGCCTTGACCAGGTCGAGGTAGGCTGTATGCACTGCCTTACCCTCATCCAGAGCCTTGGTGACTAACTTGAAGAAGTCAACCAGCTTCAGCAGGCAGGATCTCCCCTTGACAAAGCCAAACTGTGTGGGGTCAAGAGTTTGCAGTTTGCCTATATCTTTGTTAAGCAGGTCCATGATGATGCACTCCATAGCTTTGCATACCAGACTCATCAGGCTAATGGAGCAATAGTTCCCAGGGTCTGTAGCTGCTCCCCTTCTATGGAGAGGGATGACTGTAGCAGTGCACCATTCATTAGGGACAAAGCCCGAGGTAAGGCTGTAATTGAATGGGCACACAGGTGTGGTGCCAGTTCTTTTTGTAGCTCATGTAGGACACAGCCAGGGATATTATCAGGTCCCATGGATGCTGTATTCTTGGCTTTGGACAATGCAGCTTTTACCTGTGTCACAGAAATAGTGGGTATGAGGCTTTCTTCTGGAATTGTGATAGGGCCTTTGGGGGGAGAGAGAGGAGTAAAGTTGGCACTAAATCTGTCGGACAGTATGTTGGCTATATCTGTTGGCTCAGTGTAGGAGGTACCATTGTGCAATAACTCAGAGCAAATCTGGGTATTGCCTTGGAGGTTCTTGATATAGCTATAGAAGGCTTTGTGCTTGTTTTTGGTGTCAGCCACAATTCTGCCTTCATAGCTGGCTTTAGAGGATTTGATAATGAATTTCAAATTTTTGTTGAGTCTGATAAGGGAGTCTTTCCAGTCTTGTGACTTCATTTTTTTCTGCAACAGTTTCTTCCTTCTGTTGTAGCGTTTATTGATGGCTGTGGACCACCAGATTGGCTTCCTTTTTTTGGAGGAGAGTGTCTTGGTTCTATTTGGTATGGCAAGATCCATGCATTTGTGTACGTGCTCGTACAGTGCACTGGTGTATGATTCGGCAGTCATGCAGTTATTTTTCATTGACATGGGTGCTAATAAGTTAGCCACCTCTGTTTTTAGGAGCCCAAAGTCAGCTTTGGAGAAGTTTTTCTGGGTGGCCAACTTAGCGGGGGGTGTAGGTGAGATGGAGATTTCCATGGTGATTAGTTTCTGGTAGGATTTAACCAGGGAGGAATTGACTAATGTTGTGGAGCAACGGTCTCCAATGTTCATGATAACCAGGTCGAGGATGTTGCTTCCTCTAGTGGGGTCAGAATGAGCTGGTCCAGGGCATTGGAAATGATAAATTCCAAGAAGCATTGGGCCTGTACATTGGTACTTGAATAGTTTTCCCAGTTGATGGAAGGGTAGTTGAAGTCACCCAGTAGGAGAGTATTGGGCTGTACCTTGATAGATTCCAAGGTGCTTAGGAAATTGGAGTGAGAGTCTAGGGACATGTTTGGGGCTCTGTAGCAGGCTATGACTTGTATTGCCATCTTACCCAGTGTTAGTTGTACCTGAAGTATCTCAGATGCATTATGCTGGGCTACCAGTCTTGAGGTGTGTGTATCCTTTATGAATATGGAGACACCACCGCCTTTGAAGCTTCTGGCCGTATTCTGGGGCCAAAAGGTATGGAATGAGTTGTAGCCTGGGAGTGCAGGGGTGCTTTCTGCCTTTTTAAACCAGGTCTCCGTTACAGCACAGATGTCAACATTCTCCATTTTGAGGAGAGCTTCAAACGAGTGCATCTTAGGATTTAGACTTCTAGCATTGAGCAGCATGACCCTCAGATTGCATTTGTTTGTAGCTGTTATGGTCTCTGCCAGCAGAGAGCATGCATACCATTCAAGACATGGTGTTGGATACATCAGAATGCAAATGCATTTCTGTAGGTGCAGTATTAGAAATACTTCAACCCTTGCATACATAGTAAGTGGCTATGGTAGGAAAATGCTTCCTGTGCAGCATTCTCCTGTGATAACCGAGACAGTAAATTTGTACATTTAAGTTAGTAGACACTGCTCCTAGAAAAATAGAATTATGCTAGATATCGCATTGCCAGGGGCCCTGTGAGCAGTCTTTGATAGTGAAATCCCTAGAAAAATGTTCTGTAAACATGGACTAAGATATACTGGATAAGGATCAGCTTCCTGTAAGGCTAGCTGGCTGTTACAGAGGTGTAAATCCTGACTGCAGTACAGATGACCTGGGATCAAATAGCTATGAAGCACTTGAGGAATTGGTAAGGGCAGATGTGAGTAAATGGTCAATGCTAGCTCATCCATTTTGGAGGAATTAGGTGGTGTGATCCACTGCAGTGTCAGAAACTTCTGGTAAAAGGAGACCATGACATGAAGAGTGAAAGACAGGGGGTGTTGATTGTCATTAGCCAGTGTTTCACATGTATAGCAGCAGCATACAAACACACACACACACACACACACACACACACACACACACACACACACACACACACACACACACACACACACACACACACACACACACACACAATCCATGGAAGCACACATATATACAAGCAGGGGGACTGCAAGAGGCTGAGCATGTCAACCACCAAGAGGAAGTCTAGGCTACATAGAAAAAAAACCTTGGCATGCATGATGGTTCACTTGAGCATGACTGTTGCTTCTTGGCCTGGATTACTATGTGATTTCCAAAAGGTATTCTCCTCTGGAAGAAGACAATGTCCCCCTGCCCGCCCCCATGGAGTGTAAAGGGCCAAGACAAGTAAGGGGGAATGAATGGATACACAGAGCATACAGGAAGGGCTGAATGACCAAAGAGGGTTAGGAGAAAATAATTCAGGAAAAATGATCAGCTTACCATCTTGCCTGACAGTAAATCACTACTCTTTGGATAACTAAAGCAATTAGATTCAGTTGCTGTCATATCCCAACACTACTAATGATGGACTAGCAGAATTTTTGTAGATGCTTAGAAGCTTAATCATGCTTAGAAAAAGGCATCCTTGCTGTGCAATTTTGTTTTGCAGGTATTAAACAAAAGAGCACCCAGAAGATATCAAGATTCACTTTTTTCTTAAGTGCTTTATATGGGAACTGACAGGGGAGAAAGGTTTTCAGTGTAATGAGGTCAGAATGCAGGAGATATAGCTTACTGATGCAATGTATGTGCCTTGAGTTGCAGGTATCCAATTCTCAAAAGCAACCCAGATTTGTAATGTAAAACTAAAACTCAATCAGTTCCAACCAGTTCCAAGGAAAAACAAAAACAACAAAGGAACAGGAAACCAAACCACAAAGCAAACACCAAAAATATTTGGAGTTTGCTTCATGGCTCAGTTTTCCGTTCCTTTGTTGTTTCAGACTTGTAATGTATTGCCTACACAAAAAGGACAAAGGGTGCCAGTCAGTAATTTATTTGAGGAGAGGAACAGTCAGGTATTAGATGCCAGACACTATACATCTAGTGGGAATCACAAGGTGCATCCATTCCATTACTGCTGGATTTACTGCACATCAGCAAGTCAAACTGCATCAGAAATACTCTATCTAGGAATCTGTACCACCTCTTCTGCAACACCAACATAATGGTTTGGAAGGGCAGGTATGTCTCGCAGAGGATACCACTGCTGTGGAACAGACACTCCATCCACATAAAACAATGTTCATCCCAGTCCATATTCAAGAAAGACTTTGATCTATGAATGGGGAACAGAAAAATTTACCCCAGGACTGCCCCCTGTACTACTAATGGACACAGGCAGCTCCTAAATGCCTTATCCCATGAACAGGTCCCCTCAAATTATCTATGACATGATCCCACTTATTCTCATTAGGGGTTATATATGATTGTCAACCATGGGATGGGTGAGGCTAATCTATAATCAAATGGGATAAGTTATTTTGAGCACAAAAAGGGAAACTGGCTAAGTTTAAATGGCCTGTAAGGGCAATTAGCCTATGGTTTATCTATGGACCTATGAACATATAGTGCCACAATGCTCACATGATGGGTGAAACAAATTATATTTTGACAGTGAATGCTGGCTTATGCAAGAACCTATGAAGAACACTGCACACCTTCTGTTTGATCAGAGACCCTAATACCCTAATATCATCCTTACTGCAGGGGGCGGCTTGACCCTACCTTTAAAGTTCCCACTTAGGAATAATCCACAGTTGTTCTGAGGATCTCTTTGGGTGGTACGTGATTCTGCAAGGGCTCTTCCTGATGCATATGACTGACAGGACTCCTGTGACTGACAGGAAGATACATTCAGCATAAAGTCAAAATTAAAAAGTACACACTGTGGTACTACCAACACAGCATTGTTTGAGCTTTTGAGATGTGGATAAAACATTTGCTTCTTTTTAGACTGGCAAGAACTGATCCAGATTTGAAAATTGAATGAAAACGTGACTAAAGAATATTAGCATTCATACAATGTGTTAATGAACCTGAATAGTAATTGCTATTACTGTAGATTATACTGACCTCGTGAATTGAAAAATGATGACATTAAACCATAAAACACATCTGGTAATACTAGTTCAGTGGTTGATAAAGGAAATGTTTCCTAAGAGTTTTTCTATGGGAAGATATAATAAAGTTGCAAAGCTTTTTGTGCAATCTTGGACATAGATAATACATGAGAGTCCAACCTTATATAGAACTTTATACTGAAACTTATCAGGCTTTTCAAATATTAACAGGAGTCCAAGGTCCTGATGTTTCAGATATTAATATATGGGAAGCATTTGTCTTGAAAAGACATCAAACAAAAACTTCCCCTCAAGCTGATACTGCATTAAGAGTTGTGTTATTAGATCTCTGTACCCTGGCTCAGATTATTTGATATACTGAGTGCTTTAACACTTAAGATTTCAAAGAAAACAAATGTAAGAAAAAGAAACAAATAGCCCCAGAGAATAATGTTTTTCCAAGAAATTGATGAAGACAAAACATGCTCATGCTTATCCACCATTTAAAATTATGTAATGATGACATCATGAGTAAGTTTAAAAGAATGTTTTAAAAGGCTGGGAAATAAAAGAGAAAGTGCTAAAGCATTGCAGCCTGACCCTAGGAACTTCAAGCAGTTTCTCAACAGTCCAGCAAATAGATTGGGATCAGTCAAAACCTTTACACCCACCCTAGGTTGGGCCTTAACATTCTTGTTACTATCAAGGAAGGATAAGCAAGGAAACCAGCAGACAGATGCACCCTGGTCTTAAATCTTCCAGAGATACCATGACACATCTGCTGAGTGTCAAAAAATTCTCTGGCCTATCAGTGCGAATAAAATGTTCATTGCCATCATCCTTGTCTGTACTGTAACCTTAACAAAGGGCATAAGATTATTTTAGCAAAGCCACTCTGGTGGCATACAGGGATAAAGCCCTGACTACAGCCCAGGTGTTCCAGGTTCATTTAGTGCTTGGCAACTGATAGAGTGGCAGGGAGGCACAGGCATGCCCATGCTGAGTAGGAGGGTGTTCAACGATGATGCACCCTGAGGGAAGGAGTGGTCCAAAGAGGAGAGCTGCTAGTCAGCAAGCATGAGGTGCAGGAAAGGGAGTGGGTAGAGCATATAAAAGAAAAAAAACAGACATAAGCACAGATGGCTGAACCCCCAAGACACCCTTAAAATCCCCAAACAGCCCCAGCAATAACAGAGCAATCCAGAGGGTGGGAGGATGGCTGGTAGACCCCATGTGGATGTGGGGCACTAGGAGATGAGTCAGTAGGATGAGGTTCAAGGGAACCAAAAACAAACAAAAAAAAACGATTAGTTCAGCAAACACAAAGACAGCTGATGAAACTCAGGGATGAAAATGGTGGTTCCATAATTTGTTTAAAACATTTTTGGCTGCAGGCCCCTCTTTGTAACTACCAGTCCCCATCCCTGTAGGCCCATTCTTTCATTCTGACCCCCCTGCATGTTAGGATACCAGTAGAGAAGGTGAGAGCTGCAGAGCACAGCTGTAATCCATCAGGGTTTATAAGATTTTTTTAATTCTCTTAAGAGAGCCTTTATTTCAAAACAAAATACAAAGAATGCTATGCTGATCCAAGTATGGCCATACACTTTCACACACTTATGGTTTTCAGCTATAGTTCTGTTTTCACTTGTGGTAGGCTTGCACCCCAAATGCAGGGGCTGCTGTTATGGCTTTCTCCCAGACGGCAGTCCTGTGGCAGAATGCTACCAACCTCTTCCCTTCAGGATAGGTGAGCTGGTATGTACAGCTCAGTGCCATTCTTCCCTGGCTCACTCCTGCAGCATCCATGTGTGTGTAGTCAAACCCTGGAAATTTTGTGAATAGCACAAGCATCTCTATGTTGAGAATCAAGCATTGGTGGTTCCATGATTTGATCGGCCAAATGAATCATTTTACTGTATGACTTTTAGCTCTGAAGGAAACACCTGACAGCCACAGAATGCTAAGTCCAGACTGTGTACTCACAAGCCAAGTCAATATATTTCAGATCTGAAAGCCTATTAACGGCCTTTAGTAACATCTTGTCAGTTGACTAATTGAGGAATTCACCACAAATAGAACTTAAATGGAAAGTAACAGTGAATGAAAGGAGACTTGAAAGAAGCAACCACATTCAACAAAAGAGGATGCTGTTTCAATGCCTTAGTAATCATTTTGGCTTGCAAATTATTTATGTGTCAGAGGAGCATTAAATGTAGCCACTGTGAATATTAACAGAATTTCATTTGCTTCCTCACAGATGATTTACTGATAAAGTGGAAAGCCTAAGAAGGGGCTACAAGGTAGTCAAGTGGTTCAGGATACTAAGGCAGGGTTAAAGGAGGGAAAGTAAAGTCTTGGTGATCATCATATTAAACGGTCTGAAAATAACCATACCAGATGATCTAAAGCAGTGAAGTGATTAATAAAGCATGTAGGGAGACAGAGGAGAATGCTGGGGTGCACAGGAGGAGTAAAGACCTAAGGTAATGAAGTGATTAGCCAGTCCTGCAGAGAGACAGGAGAATGCAGAGAGGCACAAGAGTGGTAATGATCTGAGGTAGTGAAGTGATTAGGCAGGCCTGTAGAGAGAGAAAAGAAATGCAGAGATGCACAGAAGTGGTAATGATCTGAGGTAGTGAAGTGATTAGTCAGGTCTGTGGAGATACAGGAGAATGCAGAGAGGCACAAGAATGGTAATGATCTGAGGTAGTAAAGTGATTAGTCAGGTCTGTACAGAGACAGAAGAATGCAGAGATGCATGGGAGCATACCTCTCAACTGTCCAGATTTTCACAGAATGTCCAGATTTTTGCCTGTTATTTGATGTCTGTTCCTCATAAAAATGTGTGGTTTTCCAGCAAATCACTGAGGATTAAAGTAATTAAATAATACTAAATAATGAGAAACATTTGAGTTTCAAACTTCATATCCTTCAGAAAAGATATAATAATGCAAAATCTGTCATTCTAGCAACTTTTTAAGTGTATAGGAGCAATATTTAAAATCTGTCCCTATTTTTGGACCTTTGTTGCCCCATTATTTTTGGTTTGTCCAGATTTCTTGCACTGAGAGGTATGCATGGAATTAATAATGATCTGATCTAAGGTAGTTAAGTGATTAGTCAGGCCTGTGGAGAGACAGGAGAATATAGAGATGTACAAGAGCAATTATGATCTGAGGTAGTGAAGTGATTAGTCAGGCCTGTAGAAAGATATAAGAATGCCGAGAGGCACAGGAGTGGTAATAATCTAAAAGAGTGACGTGGTTAGTCATCCAAACTATGTTGAAAAACATGAGAAATATCTGTATGGAAGCAAACCTGGCATTATCAAGACATTGTGAGGCATGCACAAATTTTCCTTGACAAAATTAAGTTTTTCAACACATTGGCTCATGAATGCAAAATGACATGCGAGTCTTAATAGTGCATTCATACCAGAAAGCTAGATTACACTAGTTATGGGCATGTTTTACCCATATTTGAACTTGCTAGTAAAGCATACCTGGAGAGTATAACTAGCTTCTGAAACACACAGCTTAATGATCATTAACACTTTTAATTTTTCAGGAGAAGTTTCTATAGCTCCCACAGTGCCTTAACAAAGTGGGTTTAGAGGATTTCTTCTTAGAGATGTGTTTTGCCAGGATACTTCTCTTCAGGTCTTACTGCAAGTGCTATGGGAATTTTCTTCTTTATTAAAATATAAGACTTTATAGTGAAATACAGTGCAAGACTTTCTAGTAAGATACAAATAGAGATGTGCATATGTCTGTCTGTCTCCATGTGTGTCTTTCTTATTTTATATATAAATAAAATTAAACAAGTACACAAGGCATGACAGAGGGTACATACGAAGAGACATTTAAAGATGGAAGATTCACAGTGTGTACAGCCTAGAATGGGAGAAAGACATTGGAACATAAGTGAAGCTGTCAGGTATCATGACTGCATTACTAAGATGTAAGAGAGTATTACCTTTAATAAGATGAAGAGAGTATTACCTTTAATAACAAATACTTAGGGATGGTGGTCATGACATAACACTGGATGTCTCAGGGTAAAACTTTAAAATACATTTCTTTGTAAACTGGTATTGTGGATGAAATCCCTTGTGGTACAACAAACACAGTGGATAGATACACGACTGTATGGAATAGGTATATAACATTTCCAACAATATTAAGCTGGTAAAAACAGACTGTATTAAACAGGGAAGCTTAACATGAGTAGTAAAATAGGTAGACTGTATATTTTTTATCTGACATCATTGTCACTGTTTCTGTTTTCCTATGTAACAATCTCATTGTGGGTATAACAGCACTATTTCAAAAGGAAGCCCCCTTCCTGCAGGGAATCCCATCCTCCTCAAAGTCAGCAGTAGACCAGAAATATCTTAAACTCTACTTCAATACCCTGCAGCAATGTATTCAAAGATATAAGGACACTTATCTTACTGTCTACACTGGGTGATCTCAAAGTCCAGATTTCAGGTTTCACATGAAAGAAATGACAATCCCTTTCCTTGGCTTAACAGACAGGATATTTGTCTAGAACCCATGTACTGATGTATCCCCAAGCTGTCAGTAATGCATGCCACATCAACAAACGCAGCCATATGCATTGCCAGTGACACACATTTAAATAATAGCCCAGATGCTGGGAAGGTCAGCCACAAGAACGAAGACAATCAGAAGAGTGTCTGTTCTTCTCTGCTCTCTACAGGTAAGAGATTTACACTGCCAGATGTCCCCTAGTAGAGACTACACGCATAGCTGGGACTGAGGAAACCAACAAATCAGGGTGCAACTAGATGATTGATGGTTATGCTCATGCTTTGGGGAATGGGGAAATGAACAGATTTAATCCTGTTAAAGAATTCTGCAATCTGTAGTGTGACAGTTCTCAGGAGTATCCTGCCTAACTGCTACCCTTAAGGGGAGGGGGCTAAAAATGAGAGAATGGCATGGTGAAATAACAGGCTATTATAAGGATCCTTGGAAGAGTGAAGGTATGTAATGGGATTGAGAACACTTACTTTTTTTCAGAAGAAATATAGCTTGCTGTAACATGATTGTATTTCTATTTAGGCTTCAACAAGACAATGCACAGCACTTTCCACAACACTGGTGGGTCCTCAGCTATATAGCTTCTCATTTTACACAGTGCCATGAGAAAATTGACAAGGCAAAACATCAGTAGTGCTAGTAGCTAACCTTGTTGCCAAGCAACCATATATGGCTCTTAGGTAGTACACTTTACCCACAGTGCAAGTATTCTCTGCAAGCTGACCAGTTTGTACCATTAGTCTTCCATCCAACTCTTACAACAAAATACAGCCCATATGACGAGCAATTTGAGGGGAACCAGTTGTTGTGAATGTAGTGAATTAATTGAAGGGCAGGTATGAATACAATCAGGAGCAGCTTAATGAGTGTCATGTCATACAGCCTGCTGACTCATGTGCTGCCATTTGACACAGAAGAATAAATAAAAACAACAATCTACCAGTGTTGGTATGCCAGTTACATTACAGAAAGAAACTGTACTTGTCACATGTCATGCTGCATAAAGGTATCATCAAGCCACTGAACCAGAGGGGTCAGCAGGAAGCATGGAAAAGGAACACATGCAGTTTATACAACAACAACACCAAGTTACAAACCAGAGCCTGGCACTTGGAGACATATATCTCTGAAGTACCAAGACTACATACGTTTTGGCAAGAAGTCCAAAGGGCCTGTTATACACTCTGGGAACACGGGCTTAATTTAACCATCTCAGTCATGATCTTAGGTGATCCAACACCAGAAGAAATGTATTCTTCTTAAGAATCTTTGTCTCAATTGATGTCAATATTAAATAAAAACAAAAAAGATCTTTATGTAATATTTTCTTGTTCTGTTTTATAAAAGAATGCATAATAAAAAGTAGATGAATGCTACAAAATAAAAATACTAGTCTTACTGTGTGTGTGTGTGTGTGTGTGTGTGTGTGTGTGTGTGTGTGTGTGTGTGTGTGTGTGTGTGTATGTGTGTGTGCTTACTATACGCTTTAAAACTCCCCATGCCTATTGACTGTCAAGTCACCTACAATCACACCTAAGTCCATTCATTCCACTATACCAAGTATTCCCAGCACACGGATGAGAGCTGTTCAGAGGCATCATAATTCCAGGAAGCTGTGAGGGTGAGGCTTATGCCCTCAATGACATCCTGAAGATGAGAATATATACTATATGCCATAATCCTTTCCCTAGGTGGGACCTCTTCCCTGAGTGGGAGATGTGTAACCTGAACCCTTTCCATGGGTGAGAGATGTGTAACCTGAATTCCTTCCCTGGGTGGGAGATATGTAACTTGAACCCCTTCCCTGGGTGGGGGATGTATAACTTGTATCTGTGCAGGGGCCACTATGACTTTTCCCATGTAAGTGCACCCACAAGGAAAGCTTCTGCATACACAACTTTGTGGCCAAGTGCCTGCCCAGGCTGTCCTTCAGTTACAACCCCTCCACCAAGGGACTAAGGTTTTAGATGACTACAGTTTGCCAACCTTCCCTCAGGATAGACACAGCAATCCTCCCCATGCCAGCTTCAATAGAAGCCCAAGCCCCCTAACTCAGAGCAGGTCACCTGATTCACAACCAGGACTTTATCCCTCTATGCCAAGGGATATGGCATGTTTTTGCTTCTTATTTTAGTTTGCTAGCCACCAGAAATTGTCCAAAGGGACACTACTGTTTAACATGTTACCATGGCTGCCTTTAGGCATTTTTGAGTTCAGTTCAAAGTTAAGTCAAGCAAAGAATGTATTACCTAGTTCTGGAAGAAGACAATGTCATAAGGAACAGATGTTTGGAGAACTTTATTACACTACAACAAGGAGACAGTAGATGGTAAAATGAAAAAAATAATAATAACTATGGGGAAAATGAGCTTATATACTGAAACAGGAAAGCAAAAAGTAATTTACACATTAATTTTAGGGTAATGCCTTTTCAGATCACAGTAGTACAGCTAGAGAATTACATACATAGGACTGTCGACTCAGACTATTGTTAGAAGAAGAGTTTCAGCAGGTAAGGGAAAAACTTGCACAATATTTTTTTAAACATATGAATTGCAATGGTTACTACCAGAACAGGTCAAACATTAAAAGAATGTCAAGCAGTGTAACTCTTATTTCAGTGTATTTTTTTATATGCTTTTACTGGTTGTGGGCAAATTATTACATGGTTACGTTTTTTGTATGTTTTAGTTTACTGTATGGTTTAAAAAGAGAATGCTATATCTACTTTTTCTTTATATCTTAATTTTTCTTAAATATCTCAACCAAACTTGTTTTACCACTGATATGTAATTATTTTGCTATATAGTAGTCTCTTGAACAACTTGGGCAGTGGCAAAGAGAAGGTAAGGAAATCACTCTATAATTATATTTATAATTTTATAGTTTCCCCTCACTGTTTTGTCATAGTAAAGATGCCTCGACAATACACATCCAGCAAGAAGCATAGAAACATAGAATATTTTTAGATCTCCTATGCCTTTCCTTCTCAAAGACTACTCCTTAATATGCTGGCCACACCCTGACATAGAACACATAATTCAGTCATTTGCTATTTAATTTATTAGATTATTCCTATTGTGTAAATGCTGTGCTCTTTATAAATTATGATGCTGGTAATTCTGTATTCTGTTTTATATGAATATACTGTAGACTGTTATTCCTGAACAGTTGTTACCGTTGTACTAACCATTCATCTAATGTAATCCTGCCATTTGTTTAATGTACCAAGTCATTTAGCCCGAATCACAGCTCAGGATGGTTCATTTGGATTAGTCCACTGATCCAGTTAACAAGTAAACAGAGAAACATATTATTAAATAAAGCACACCCTTTAGTCTCAAGTGACAAAAGCAGATCATTCCAGAACAAATATACATTCAGCAGTCATTTTCCTTTGGTCTTCACTTCAAAAATGATGACAAGTAAGTTTACCAGGTGCTTCAATCTAAAAGTGAAGTGAGTATCTCTGTATGATAGGCTTCCAGCTGTCCGTTTATCTCAGCATATTGGCTAGCAGAAATTAGTTCCCTTTAATGTTGCCAGTACTGGCTGCTCTTTGACATAAAACATCAATTTCTGTCATCTATCAGGGTATGTGTACATGGCATTATGCAGTGCATGAAATTTGATTATCTCCACATACCCATGTACAACTGCTATCCTCAAGTGTATGATGTACCAATCTGCACATGCTCAGTGTAAATATGTTATATCATACTGTGTGCATACCCTACAGAGGCCAAAGCTTACCTTCCATAAGTTTTGACAGCCGCTCCATTGCTAATACAACTACTTCCAAATGAAACACAGTGCTCATTGCTGTTGTCTGACTAATCAGTGCCTGCCTTGTTAGCATGCCTGGAGAAGTCCTCATGAGAAACGTCATCCAGGCTGCTGTTATACTCAAGTCTAGGCTCAGTGTCTCCAGCCATGTTCTGTCTGGCAGATATGCCACAGCAATATTGAAAGAGGAAAAAAACACATTAGTATAAGCAATGATGTGAGGTCCATGTGTACACACACAAACACAAACACACACACACACACTCACACATAATGTGAACTACAGTGCTTATTAATATGTTTGTCCAAATGTATTAGAGATAGCACCTTTTCCAAGGAAATGTTTAGGAGTACTGGCACAGTTTTCATCGCATAAATCTGAAGAAGATCATTGTGCATTAAGCATAGCTTATGAGACAGCTATAAGAATAACATAGACAAATAACCAATGCATTCAGATGGAGTCACACAGCTGTTAATAAGCGTGTGAATATAACAAGAGAGTGCGTGTGTGTGTGTTTATCTATCTATCTATCTATCTATATATATATATATATATATTATATATAAAAAACTTCAAATGAATGACCATGCTGAGAAAATAAACTGCCTTCGAAGGTGAGGTGATTTTTGTACATGTTTCTGATGAAGTCCAGATACTAATAAAAGGACGAAAGCGCTAAACTACTAGTCCAAGTCCGTTTATTTTTTCAGCATGGTCATTTGAAGTTTTTTATTTTTTTGTTATTAAGTCTCTTCTAAAGGTTTTTGCTGGTATATATATATATATATATATATATATATATATATATATATATATATATACTACACACACATACACAGAGGCGGTGTATTGAAATGTTGGCACTCAAAATGACGAGTGCTAACAAGCTAAAAAAAAAGACTGAAAACACAGGAAAAGAGGAAGTTTCAAAAATCACTCTTTTCTTTAAAACTTCTTTTTGCAGGGGGCAAGCCCCCCTGTACCCCACACCCCCATATATACCAACTCTAAGATCACCCTACCTAAGAGAAAAGGGAATTTTCCAAGAAACGGCATCTCACGCTTAGCATATGTAAGTCTGATCTTTCGGCCATACATTCCCTGTGTTTCGGGACCCCCGGGTCCTGACATTTCAAATAGTTACCACACACACACACACACACACACACACACACACACACACACACACACACACACACACGCGCGTCTGTGTGTGTATGTACAACTGTGTGTATGTACATAGAAACAGTAAGTAATGAGGGTTGCAGAATCACATCTCACAAAACTTTAGCAGGTATGGTCTACAGCCACTCTGTAAAAGGAGGTAGCAACAAGTACTTCCACTACTACTAACTATCCTTCCACTTTTACAAGGTGTCAAGTGACACTCTCAGTCTTTTACCTGTCCAAGTGGTGAAAATGAAAAAATGAAATTGTGGTCACCCTACTCCATCTTTCACAGTCCTTGCATTCAGGATTCTGTAAAAATGATATCAGTATGATAGCATTTTTATTATGTCTGTCTGATATGGCAGAAAACTGTGATATGTGTATGGATATATGTGCGTGTGTGTGTGTATATATATATATATATATATATATATATATATATATATATATATATATATATATATATAGACCTGGAGGAAGCTTGTCTAACAAATTGTTTGTGTTCTCAAAGATGATCATTTTCCTCTCAATAGCTTTTTCAGTACTTCAGAAATGGATTCCATGCCTACTCCTTATTCGTTTTGGAGTCTGTTTGCATATAAAAATTCACTTTTTTTGTTAAACTTGTCCACGGTAATCTCCATTTTCATTTATTCTGAACCATTTGAATTTGTGTTTCCCAATAACCATTACTGTATGGATCAAAAGACTGACTGTAAGCAGGAATCCTCAACAGATTTCCTTAGGACCAGTTCTGGCTTTTTAAACTAACTGAAAACTTAAACAAAGTACAAACAAAGAAAAAAAAAACTAAAAAAAAACTCCAAGCTCAGTAAAAAAGACCCAAATGTTATTGAACACTCTTTTTTTTAATATAACTGAACAATTTTCACTGAGTTTGGGACAGGAAGCAATATCAGGTTTCAGCCATTATTACTATGAGAATTCAAAGACATTTTGGGATAAAGGGAAGACCATACTTTGTTCTCAACAGCTTAGAAAAAAATGTCAGTGCTAATGGTGTTCTGGTGTTACAGCAGGCAAAGTTATCGCTTTATTCTGCCGGCAGCCATTAAACTCGGTTCTGGTGAGATGATGCCAATCTTTTGGTAAGCATTAGGGCTGATGCCACAGACTTTGCAGATAAAACTTTACAACTTGACACTCTTCCCCCGTCCGTCATACAACACTTACTTTTCATCCTCCAGTTTCTGTCCTTAACCTACCTTCTTAAAGAAAAATGTTGTTTTGTAGTAATTTCTGAGCTTAAGTAAGAAATGTATAGTTAACTTCTCTTACTGGTTCTCATCCTGATGGCTACTGTTAGAATTAATACATTGTTTATTTTTCCTCATGTGGTTTTGAGTAATGCAAAATTTCTTCACCTGATTACGAATTGTCTTTCGTTCCCATTTTTATGCTTCACATTTACAGACTATTTTAGGTAATAAAGCCAGACTCCTGTTTAAAATATTGGTACAGTACAAGTGCTAGTTCTACCCATGATTGACATGACAATATCCATTTTCAAATTTAAAAAGTCATATGTCTAGCCCCCCTTACCATCCAGCTATCTGGATATTTGAGCAGTGTGAAACCAACGATAGCCCAGGCAGAAAGATTAGCTCTTATGAAATTAGCTAATAACTGTAAATTGATTATTACTGATGCTGACAAAGGTCAGCAGGGTCAGTCATTACAAGAACATATTATATCACAATGTTTATCTAAAACTTTGCCTAATTTGAATACCTTACCTTCTTTCACTGATGTACTAAAATGTTGTGGTGTTGTACATGACAGTTATTGTAAAAATGTATGCAAAACAAATGATTTTGACATCCATCAATACGCCTAAAACAAAGGAAATAAGACATGATATGTGTTTTACAGACGGGGTCATACACATGGCCATATATATGTATATGTATATGTGGCACCTTTTAGGTGGGCAAATTAGTTATTAACAGACGTAAAGGACTGCTATCCATTTGAGCAACATCAGATGCAAAAGTAACAGAAGTCTCTGTAAAGACAGTTTGGCACATTCTTTATCAATTTTTTTTTTCCATTTATCAATATTGCTAGTGTTTAGGGCCATTCTTTACCTATTCTAGGTAGGCAACTAGTGTTGAACAATATAGAAATAGTGTGGATTGTTAATTTGTGATAGTCTCTGTACAAAAACCCAGTCAATGTTTGATTCAATATTCCCTGGTTATTTATATTTTGCACGATTTCAATATACACTTTGTTTTGCCACTAGATGGCAGAATCAGTTCATTTTAGTTGATGCATTTTTTTTTAATTTTTTTAATGCATTTTAAAACAAAATGAATTCAACCTATTCAGAACAAAACAAACAACTTAAGAACAAATAAAATTACATACAAATCCATAACAAAAGATACATTATGCAAATCCGTTAAAGCTTATCCAATAAATCCTTCAGCTTTAGCCATTGCAAGTGTTTTTGAGTAACGTTTGACATGCTGATATAAGCAATTTGCAATACCATACGCTGAGTATTGATTCTGTACTGTTTGCTATGTGTCACATAGATACTTTATCATACATAGGCTGCCCTCTGTTTAGGTAACAAACTCATTTTTTTCTAAATAACATTTATTGAAATCCATAAATGCACTTTACAAGGTTATTTTTGTGCATTTATTTTTGTTAGTTGAATTCCAGTGCAGTAATGCAATATTTTTATCTTTACTGCGGTTTGCTTACACACACACACACACACACACACACACACACACACACACACACACACATATATATATATATATATATATATATATATATATATATTTGTATTTTGTATTTGTCATTTTCAGTTTTGGGAAGACTGTATGATGATTTTATCTTTTTAGGACGATCACAGTCTTTAAATAATGTCTTCACTTTACTCAGAGCTCCACTTCATGGTATGTGGTTTTACAATGTAAGATTTAAATCTTAAGATTATATTTCTTGTTATCAGATTGTCAAAGTTGAAGGGTGAAACTGCAGCCTGTATTTTGTTCTGTTACTGAATGATGACTGATGAACAAAATAGTAGAAGGATTTGTGGTGATGGAATTTTTTGTGGTTTGCATACTTTTTGTTTCTGAGCACTTTTTTGCTGATTGTGCATTTATTTGTGTTTAACACTACATATTATTGGGTGTTTATAAAGATTATCACCTTAGCACTACTAGTGCTTCACTGGGGGGCTCCAGTAGTCCTACTGCAATAATAAATGACTCAGACATATGAAAGAGCTGCATTGAACAAAAGCTTATTAGCAACTTATTCGCATGTATTTGAACTGAACGCTTAATACAGTTAAGGGTTTCCTAGCTTGGTCATCAACAGGCATGTACGCACACAGGCACAACAGTCACAATAACACATAACCTTATAAAGTCCCAGTCATGCCCCTATACACACACACACACGCACACACACACACACATACATAAACAAATAGCCTTGCAATACTTGCCTGCACTAGCAGACCCACCACTGCCATAGACAGGACAAGGTGTACACCATAACCACTTTGCTCCAAAATAGTGTGGTGGAGCTTGTCTTTGAAAAACTCTTCTGTGCTATTCTGATCATGGTGTATGGTTCTGGGTTAGAGCAAAATGTTAATTTGCATTAGAAGTGCCCCATGACTGCTGCATTAGCATGTGGTAATATCCAATAAAACAGCTATGGTGTTACTTCCTGGAGCTATCATATCTCTGCAGTGCTACAGTAGTTTGAATCTCACCCTAGTAATGCAGTGTGCAATTCTGCTTCAAACAGGATTGTGCAGTGCATTATATGTTTCTGAATACCCCCTTCATGCATCCACATCCACGCATATGTGTGTGTGTGTGTGTGTGTGTGTGTGTGTGTGTGTGTGTGTGTGTGTGTGTGCATATATATATATATATATATATATATATATATATGTATATATATATATAGAGAGAGAGAGAGAGCACAAACAATGGAAAACTAGTTATGCAGAAATTATATTGACATATGAATTACTAGACTTGACTGTTGTCATATCTTCTTATGTGGTTTGCAAACAATGGGACCCTCACAGACACTTTTTGGACCACATATAAATGCTAGTGTTTTTATCGATTCACCTTCCTGATATAAGACCATTTATGCTGCTATTATATTTCAACAATGTCTGTACCCATCAGTTAGAGGCACTTCACTGTATACAACTCAAATGTTTGATTGCAATGAAAAAATAGTCACAGTAAAGTATTCCAACTTTCTTTACACAAATGCACACTAGAGCTGTAAAACCAGACTAATGTCTGTTTAACCTGATCATGATAACCAGAGTCAGCCATTCTCATCCCCATACCCAGCAATTATAGCCACATTGTTGACTGTTTACATCTCAGATGTCTGATAGTGGAAAAATAAAACTTATTTCCAGTAGAGCTAGAGCAGGGCAAGAGGGTCTACGGCCCAGGTGCAAAGTGTTATGGGGCTCCAGTCAGGCAGGTTATAAACTGTAATAACTGTTTGCTATAGTATAAAACTACAAAGATTTTTTTAAAACTAATACCTGAGTGCTATAGTGCTCTGTGCTGGCAGGGTATAAACTGTAGCAACTGTTTGCTACATTTGTAGCAAGCAATTTGCTACAGTTTAAAAGAAGAAAATATTTTTGAAGGAGGGGCAGGGCACATAAACGGGAACTGAATGGCTGTGTCAGGAGTGAGGGGTTGTGTCATGCATCTGGTCACCTGTAAGTAGAATGAACTCACTTTTATTTATTTATTTTTTATTCTTCTGTGGTGGTTGGGAGGTGTTTGGGTGGTTGGGTACTGTCCTCATGTCTGCAAGAAGCATCCTGCAAGTTTAAGAGAAGAGGTAATTCCTTTTTTTTTGCTCTTCACTTGAAGAAATGAGGGGTGGGGTGGTAGTTTGTGGCAGAGGGCGCTGGTTGAACCAGCTATGCTTTTCAAAGGAATGCACACTAGCCCTGTAAACCCAAACTGAGCAAACAGGAGGGTAAGTTACTTTCACCCACAGATAGCCCCTCCACTCAGTATTTATAGCAAATTTGCTGTGTACACTTCATGTAAACCTCTTAATGTATTTGTCCAAGAATAAGGGATAAAGTCAAAAAATAATGAGCCACCAAGGCTCCAAATTAAAGATTATTTTATATATTTAAAAGTTGCTAGAAAAAAATACACATATCTATATATATATATATATATATATATATATATATATATATATTTGTATTAGCATGCCTTTTCTGAAGGATATGAAGTCTGAAATGCAAATCTCTATCATTATTTTGTATATATGACTACAATATTCAATGATTTACCAAAAACTAAAAATAATATGAAGAACAGACCAAACAAATATGTGCAAAGTCAAGGACATTCTGCAAAATCATGGACAGTTGAAAGCTACATAATTTCAGCCTTGTTTAACATAAACAACAGCCACACATATTCCAACATTTTTCACATAAATTCACACTAGTCCTGCAAAGCCAGATGGCTAACTGAACAAGCAACCAGAAGATAAGCTACTTTTATCTACAAACAGCTCCCCCCCAACCGAACATAGTTATAGCAATGTTGTTATGTAAACCTAATCTGAGTGTGATAAAAATATCTCTCGACCTCTTAGTGAAAGAGTCAGGGACAAATTCAAAATCATGATGGCCAAACTGCCAAAATCAGAGAGAGATGTCAAATTTTGCTTTTGTATACTTAAACAGTGAAACAACAATTTTTGCATTGGCATGCATTTTGTGAAGGATATGAAGTGTGAAAATTCAAACATCTGTCATTAAGGTGATTGCAAACCTCAATAATTTACCAGAAAGCCACATATTTCATATGGTGAGATATGGACCAAAAATTAGAAAAATTCAGGGACATTCTGTGAAATCAGGGACAGCTTCAATGTTTTTTCAGATGAACCACATGAACACTTACCAGGCAATAAATATTACAATGTATTTCATAGAAATGTGCAATAGCCCTGTAAATTGTTTTCACCCACAGCCACCCCCACACCCTTTCAATGACTATATCCATCAACGATTTGACATAAAATCACAAATGTTATGAAGCCCACACCAAAAACTAAAAGCCAAAGTCATAGGCGTTCAGTGAAATCAGGGACAGTTTCAACTTTCTTTTACACAGTCACCAAAGAAGCATTCCAACATAGTCCCTACAAATACATGTTAGTCCTGTGAAGCCAGACTATAAAATGATCAAATGACAGTCCTGCAGTCCTGAATGACATAATAAAACCAAAGATTTTATCAGACACAGATCAAAACATGAGGCAAGGTCAGGGACAGTCTGCAAACTGAGGGACAGTTTCATCTTTGCTTCAAATGCAAGCAGTTGTCAGAAAGTAATGTGATCAGACTTTAAATTAAACAAATGGCAGGTTGTTTTCATCCAGACTTTAAAATGATCGAACAACAATATGATAAGTAGTTTTCATCCACAGTCAGCCCCCTCCCACCAAGTTTAGTGGCTGCAATACTCAAAGATTTACCTTCAAAACAAAAATGTTTTTAAAAACTTTATTAAACTTTCACAAAAGACATAAGCACACATATATTAATAGAAAGGAAAACAAACCATATTATTTTTTCTACATAGATTATACATTATATATTTTTTATTTCTTTATAACAACTGTCATTCCATCCTTAACCTCACAGTTACTACTGAATGTTATTCTGCATGTATTGCTTCTACACATTCCATTCACGTCTATGCAATTAGCTCCTTCCTTTATCTAAAGATCAGATCCTTCTTCCAGGTAATTTCTCTCTTTCACAATATTCAATACTTCAAATACAGTTGGTTTATATGTTGATTTCTATTTTCTAGTATTTTTTTTTATTTCAGCAAACAATTAACAATTAAAGTTAATAAGACTTTACTGTACCTAGGCAATTCAGATTCTGTGTCCTAACTAAAAATTATTTCCCTAGTTACAGCCATTTGTTTCCCCAATATTTCTGACAGAGGGAATTTTTAAAATCTGCCAACTCATTACATTCCCAAAAAACATGTTGCCATTTACTGCTTTCTTCCCCTGTCACGCCACCACCATTTCTTATTGACCGGAGGAAATGTTTTTTGAACTCTGCTTGAGGTATAAAAATACTTATGCAAACACTTCAAGCGAAAACCCAAAACATTCTGGACTTTGCTGCATACTTGAAAGCCATAGATATGTCTTCCCATTGTTTCCTTGTAAGTTTTCCAGTCTGTCTTCCCAGTTTTTTCTAACTTTCTCTGATTGATTATTATAGTTATTGTGATGTCCCCTCCTCTGGCAGGGCCGATGTTAGCATTTTGAGGGCCCCCAGAAAATCTCAAGTTTGGGGGCCCCCTAGGCACTTCAGTCAAACTATCACCTTGTCACTGCCACCCCTCCAAAGCAGTCTTTTAGTTCATGCTGCAAACTTTTAGCAGTAGTATGTACAGAATTACCTGTAGCTACAATGCTCTTACAGTACACAAGGTGCATGTACCACACTATATTCACCCATCTCACGTAGGGGCATAAACTATTACTGACATTTTTGTTACAATAATAATACATTATAGCAACTCTATGCATAGGTCTGGACTTAGGTGAAATGCTTTCTATAGGGTTTAAAGTGTCTTTTACTTTTTTTCTTTTTACATAATCTTTCCATCCAATGAGGGCTTGAAAAGAAATTATGATTAAGGAATAAAATTTGTTTTTGCTGTTCAGTTTAACTTCTTGCATCCTTTCAGCACACCTTTCCTGACCAAGACAGCACAAATAACCATTTAGGAAATAACTCTGATAAGCCAAGAAACCATAGGGTTATAAGTTTTCTGGTATGCATTTTAGAGCATTTTCCCAACCTTTTAATCCAATAGTGTCCTAAACAAAAACATGAGTAAGAAAATAATTTGTTTTTCTTTCAAGAAAGATATAAGTTGTGCCCAAGGCTTAATATTCAAAGATGGCAAAACAATAGCTCACAAAAAACTAACAAGCCATTTGTTGCCTAGATACAGAGCGCCAGTCTGGGAATATGGCCTGCCTCCCTAAAACCCCCAAAAAGGACTATTGTTGCCTATGCATCCATCTGGTGTTAGACTGGGATGAAAGCAGAAATGTAGTAACTTTCTTTTTACACCTCTGAGGTCTCTGAGAAAAGTAAAAGAAACCATCACCACACTGGCCTCAGCCCAAACAAAAGTTGTAATGATCTCATGTGCACATCTCTATGGTTTGATTGTAATGAAAATTAAAGAAGCAACCCCCCCCCCAATAACCTACACCAGCTTTCTGTACATGCACTTCTGAGCACGGGTAGTTTTAGAATGAGTGCAGTTGAGAGCAGAGGCCATCATCAGCTTTATCCTAACAGGATCAAGGTAAAGACCTGAATCAGAAAATTAATACATTTTTTCTCATTTTTCCCAAACCAGCAATACAGTCAAGGATGATTAATGGAGCCCCGTGTATCAATTTGTACAGTCTGGGGAGTGGGGACCACTGAACTCCTTGAAGACTGAATTGTCTGAATGTTCTATGATATATTTTATGCATTACTTTTGAAATATGATTACTTGTTAGCTACATTTTTTACTGAAACCCAAAAGTATAACGTATGTATCCTGGCATTACTGGGTGTATGCAGAGATAAAACCACTGATATTTTTTACAAACACACAGAAAAGGCATAGCAATACTAGTTTTGCACTTATTTCAGCAAATAGCAATACAGTGTGGACCATTAGTACAGCCACACCAGGTCAGTGAATGCTGTTTAACCAGTGGCGACCGGTGACTTCAAATTAAATGGGGGCTGCAGGAGAGAGCTGAATGGGTGGGGCCAACGGGAAGGGGTGTGGCCAACTAGAAAGTGGTGGGGCTATAATCAAAACCACAACAACTGGAATTTTAATTAAACACGCTGCCCTGGGTGCCAAACCATCATTACAAAAGTCCAATCAAGACAACATGAAGTATAGAAGAAAAAAAATATTTCAGTGCATTGGCTACATAACAACTTACTTAATATCTAGATGTAAACACAAAGGTTGTGATGCATGAAAAAATAAATTACTTTTTAAATACATTACTGGAATGCCAGTCAAAATCAAGTATAAAAAATGAAACAAGCAGCACTCAACTCAAACCACTTCTCCTTGCACTGCAGTTCTAATTATAATTTATATTCAGCTTTATAAAATTACCAAGTAACATACTGAAAGTAGCAATCTCTGTGTGATACCCCCACTTGTAAAAATGTTTCTTATCCAAAAAAGACCTGCTGCCTGATAACAACTATCTACTTGTTTCATGAGGAAGACATGATCAATGTAAAAAATGAACAGCAAACAACAAACAAGCTCAAGATAAATTGCTTAAAGGATTACTGCACAAGTTATGGACCACACATGATAGATTGGCATTCTGTTTAGTAAACGGGTAAAGCCTGCAAAGATGACTGCAAGTCTCTAGCAAATGTAATGAGCTTCTGAAAATACTGTAATCCTGTCCTTTATTACAAATACTGTCATATGCATTTCAATACCTAAGGCTTATACGTTATCTATTTATGTAAATATTCTCTGCAAAGCAACAACGAAAAGGTTTTCAATGTTGGTAATTCTTTAACAGTATGCTTATCAAAGCTTACTTGCATCTTACAATCTCCGACAAGCTTACCTGATGGTCATTAAAGCATTGCTACTTAAACACAGAGCAACATGGCACTGCGACAGCATGCATTTTCTGAATAATAAGAAGCATAAATCAACAGTATAAAAATATGACAGAAAACTAGAACATTCTGCAAAATCTAGGACAGATGAAAAGCCACAGTCATACTCATGGTCTACCTTGGATGGGGGAATACTCTGCACACTTACACTGCATAACTGCTCCTTGCCTTGCCTGGACACATCCAGAGCCACAACAATGGGGGGTGGGGTGCAACAAGTATGTCACAATTTGAAATGTCTCTGGCTGACAGTGATGGCTCTGGCACTCATATCTCACAACCTCAGAGCAAGAAATCTGGACAAAGCCATACATAGAAGTGGGACACAGGCCCATAAATAAGGACAATTTTTAAATATTGCTCTTATAAACTTAGAAAGTAGTAGGTCTTGCATTAGTATGAATTTTCTGAAGGGTATGAAATCTGAAACTCAAATGTCTCCCATTATTTTCTAATTTCAAACTTTAATGATTTGCCACTAATTTGTCAGAAAACCACAATGTTATGAAAAACAGATAAAATATGTGATGCAAAAATATAAAACTGTCACACAATACAGCTGGGAACCTGTCAAAGAAGGGACACCTTTTTAATATCAGTACTGTTAACTTGAACAGCTGACAAAATAAGAGCATCTACATGCATTTCTGAAATAAAAGTAATCTATAACTCTGATCATTACAGCTATTTATAATTGTAAACCCTCCACGTTTTCTTCCAAAATTGCCATTTTGCAGAAGGAGTATTAGGGGGAGAGCAATATTTTAAGCCAAAATTGGGGACAGTTGAGACGTTTGGATATTCCTAATTCTATACAGTGATTTATTTGCACGTACCTCTCAACCACTTAATGCAGGAAATCTGGACAAGGCCAAATATATTGGAGGAACATACAAACAGTTCTTGTATAAACTTAAAAGACAGTTAATAGAATAACAGGTCTTGCTTTAGCATGCATTTTTCTGAAGGTTATGACATCTGAAACTGAATGTCTGTCATTATTTAGTGACTTCATTTCTGAATGATTTGCCAGAAAACCACAAATTTTATGAGGAACAAACCAAAAATAAGAAACAAAAATCTATTAATTCTGCAAAAATCTGGACAGTTAAGAGGTATAGTTCAGCTGGGGCCATCTTTGAGTTTGCTGCCCTTCCCACCTCACAAAATCATGGTCGAATGGAGACTCCCCCCTGCAGCCATTCCAATGTCACATTCCTTGGTTATTTTGCCCCATTTACCATAAACACTATAATGTGCATACTGCTTTACTTCTGCGATGATTTGGATTTCATTTGAAAGTTTTATTTTGCATTTTACAGCACAAACTAATAAATATCTGCTAAACAAAGCAATGCAGTTTCACAATGAAAATAGCATTAAAACTTCTCTGCCCTTGAAACTCATTGAAACAGCATTGAAACCCACATTCAAAGAAAATACATTTTTCCAGTGGCAGATAAAGATTAACTTTGGGCTGTTTTCAAATCATAGGCCCCTTGAACACAAAACACACATGGTCTTTGATACACCTTCCTGACTGTATTAAATTATATTCCTTGTACAATACAGTAGAGTTGTTAGAGGGAATTTTAAAGTTATTGTTTCGAACATTTTTCCAGTAAATAATGAAACAAAATGCATGCACCATTAATGACAAAACTGCCCAATTCAGAACATTTCCTTCATAAAAAAGTCTACTCAAACTTCTACAGTCCACCAGTATCAGTAAATATGCACAATCTCTGAAGAAGTAAAAGTCATCTAAATAATTCCACATTAAAGAAATCTGTAACTAATGAAGAGGTTGCTGTTAGCAAACAACTTTATATGTCATTGTTTCATCTACAAATAAAGTGCTTGTTGTCCTTGAGGAATAAATTGCCTATGTTGCATTAAAATAATGATAAGCTAGTAATATTGCAATAGGGAATGGATGGCAAACTGATAACAGGTTCATAGTTACTAGGTATCTTCACCGAAAAGGACTGTAGCATCTACCCCCTTTACAACACAGTACAGTATCAGCAATGCATCTACCTACTGTGGGAGTAGAACATACAGCCTTCTGCATCAAAAGCAAGTACACTACCTGTTGTGCTATTAACAATGCAAGCAGACTCAGCATAAGCAGCACTAAACGTTTGTTCCCCTGCAGCTCTCAGCTCCTTGTAAAATCTACTCGACACTCAGCTGTATCTCTGAACTTTACAGCACAAGAAATCTGGAAAAAGCCAACATTTATGGTGGGGGGGGCAAAAGCCCCAAAACCAGGGACACATTTTAAACATTGCTTGTATAATGTTGGAAAGTTGCTAGAATAAAATGCTGTGTTACCATCATACATTTCACTGCCAAGTCTTGAATCCTGGGGACCCTGTACAAAACAGTCAGAGCAACATACCACTATGCCAAATCATTTGTTTTGTGAAAGAGAGAAAGACTGAAACTTAAATGGCTACTTTTTAGTGAATTCAGTTCTCACCATAGCTGTCAACCTCTTAGCACAAAACACCTGAACAAAGCCAATAATGGGGGAATACAGTCCCAAAAACAGAGACAAATTTCAAATATCCATGTTATAAACTTAGAAAATTGCTAGAATAAAATGTTTGGTGTTACCACGTATTTTCTGAAGAATATGAAGTCTGAAATTCAAATGCTTGTTATTTTTATTTAACATTTGTTAACCAGGAAAGTCTGACTTGGAACAAAAGCCAATTTTCAGTAGAGCAGGGAGAAACACTCCACACACATGTTCTTTGTAAGATGGGAGGACATGCAGACTCCACACTGAAGGCACCCCAGCCAAGAATCAAACCAGAGAACCTGTAGCTGTCAGGCAACAATGCTACCAGTGCACAACAGCACTACTGAATTTGCAAGGAAAAACAAACACACAGAAACCACAGATTTTATGAGGAACAGAACAAATATGAGGCAAACATCTGCAATTTCTTTTTACAAATGATGGTGGGTAGGGAATTCAGGCCGAAGCCTGAGTATTCTCTACCCACCACCATGTGTTCTCTCTAGCCACCAGTATATAGCAACTGGGGCATTTTACACACACACACACACACACACACACACACACACACACACACACACACACACACACACACACACACACACACACACACACACACACACACACACACACCACTACCTGATCCAGTCTTCAGTTCCACACTGCAGCAATAATCCAGTCGTTCCCCCTGAAAGCAGTTTTCCTCCATTCCACACTAATAATCCAGTCATTCCCTGTGAAAGCAAGCTCCTCTGTAGTCTCAACCTGCCTGCGTAAGCTAACGGCTGGTTTCCGACTCTGCGAGAATTGGCTGGATGCTGGCTGGATCTGCGAGAATAGGCTGGAGGCTCCAGCCTTCAGATGACACAGTCCGGTTTCCTTCTCTTCTGTGCAGTCAGCACTGCACAGACATCTGGGGCTGCAGGGCAGAGATGCCTTTCTCCTGCATCCGGACTGCCTAACACAGCAGTCTGGAGTTCTGTGAGTACCAGGAACTTCATGCGCACATGCGTGGAGTTCCGGGACTCATGATTTTTTTTTTTTTACATTTTTCTCTTTCTTTTCTACAGGTGGAGGGATTTTCTTCTTTCTTTTTTACATTTGGGGGGCTGCAGTCCTATAGCACGAGCCGCCCCTGTGTTTAACAATCATCAAACAGCAGCAGGACTAAGTCACTTTTATTTACCTCAGTGAAGAGTAATGTATACCTGTCACTGTCTCTGGTTTCAGAGACCTTCCCTGATTTTGCTCATAATTTTGCTCTGTCCTTCATAAAAAAAGTTTGATTTGCTAGTAAATCATTCAGGAACACTGACAGTCAATAATTCCAGGCATCAGAAGTTTATACTTCATATTATCCAAAAAAAATGCAAGTTGATGCAAAAGATGTAAGTGAATTAGAGTGATATTTAAAATGTATTCCTGATTTTCAGCCTTTATTCTGCTGTTATTTTTGGTATTGTGCTGAATTCTTCTGCAAAGAAGTTAAGAGTTGTAGTATCTGATGTTCTACCAATATTTATAAAAATCCCTGAAAGTAAAAACATCTCTGAAGATCGGAAGCATCAGCTCTTCTTAAAATACAAGTTTTGCACTCAAATCAGTCATTCTGGCCTGCTTATCTCTCTAGTGCCTACCTTGCTTATGTTCATTATCAGCTTTATCCTAACAGGGTCATACCACCTCCCTTTTCAGGTTAAAGAGCATAATTAGGAAATTAATACATTTTTTCCTCATTTTTCCTAAGCATCAGTTGCTTTTGTGGGCCCCCCACAAAGTCAAGGATGATTAAGGGGCCCTCTTGCAGCCACAGATATTGCAGGTACCTAAAGCTGGCTATGTTCTTGGTTTTATTGGAGAGAATGTCCACCAAGCAGGGTTTAATTAAGCCAGAGGCACTATGTCAGTAGTAAAATATTTAATAGAATTATGAAGCCTGTTACTTGATAAAACATGTAACCAGAGATATTTTTTAATTTTAAAGGAGATATAAGTAAGAGTTATTACCCACCTGGTTTATTAAGTATACACAATTGCTGTACTAGCTTTTGTTAGTTTGACAGACATGTTACAAAATATCAAAATAAGATAACTTGCTGTGGTTGGGGGCTCCCCAGCGATAGCAGGTGCCTAAAGCCAGCTAGGATGCTAATGCAAAACCTGTTATTCTATCAACTTACGTTTGTAAGAGCAATATTTAAAAATTGAAACTATTTTTGGGTCTTTGTCCCACTTTTATTTATGGTTTGTGCAGATTTCTTGCTCTGAGAGGTTGAGAGGTATGCCCTATACTTGAAGTGTTGATTTTGTTTGCAGATCGCCTGTGATTATTTACCTTGTAATGGAAACAACCAAGAGTGGCTTGATCCATTTTCTATTGCAAACTGGACTAGTAAAGGAGAGAAACATAAATTGCATGTATTTGTGTGTAACTCCATTTATAATGGGATTATTTTTTGTTTGTCTGGAATTTTCCTGACTGCACAAAAGTCAGTTTTGCTATCAGATATTACACAAAAACATTTAGGAATACTTCTGTTACTTTTACCAGAATATTTTCCTACTACAGGTAGCTGTTACACTGCTGTGTTAAGTTAGGCTGGGTCTCATCTGTTGCTGGAGGCTAGAGCTTTCACTAGTAATGCATCTATAACTATCTTACTTTATTATTTCATTACCACAAACATACTTTTAAGTCAACTAATCTGATGTGCATCGCACACACAAATGCACACATGAAAAAAAAAAAGTAGGAGTATCTGCCCACAGTAACAGTGGATGTCTAGCATATAAATACTTTATGTATACTTTCAAGATAATTTCCAGTATAGCATTGGCATAGTTTAGGACGCAATGCAGAGGAAAACATTTTATTGAAGAAGTGGAAATGCTTGATGTTTTCTGTTTTATGTCATCTGTGGTCTTCATGATAATGTTTTACAGTAATACTCGATATTTAGAGGTTCATAGGTTCATAGATAGGTACTAGGCTATCGGCCCATGGGCCTACGTAAGCCTAGCCAGCAAGGTTTCATAGCTTACGCCACCCAAGAAAGTTATTTTCCTGTGCCACTGTCCAGCAGAGACACAGAAGTGACCCCCGGGGTGTATTTCCTATTTCCCATCCACTCATCAAGATTTTTCTTGAAGAGTGCTAATGAAGAACTTTGCTTGACATTGATGGGTAGCTTGTTCCAGAGTATAGGAATCTATCCCTCCAGCGTATCCTGTTTATAGTGGTGACAAGGTTTAGGTCCCTAGATTGTGTAGCTCGGAGGGATTGGGATTTCTTTAGGTGTAGCATGTCCAACAGCTCTGGGTTTGACATAGCTTTATATATTAGGCAGAGATCACCTTGGAGTAGATGATATGCTATGGAGTAAAGCTGGAGTTTTTTGAGGCAGTCAGTGTAGGGCATTTGTTTGAGGCCAGTAATCCTCTTTGTGAGGTACTTCTGTGGCCTTTCCAGCTGCTGCAGATGTCTTGTGAGGTACATTCCAAAAGGGGTGTTATACTCTATAATGGGTCTAATGAGTGACGAGTAGTGGGGAACAATGACCTCTTTTTTCCTGGATGAGAACCCTTTTATGATGAGGTGTGCCACATAGAACCTTTTTCGTGGAGGTATGCTTGCTAATATATAGCATAGTGGTAGATACGGTTTATTTTAAGAATACGGATAGTCTGACCAGTGAAAGGATTTAAAGCTGGGGCACCTGTATTCTTAGTGCCCTTGGATAGTTTTAAAATGGCTTATCAGCAGAGGATGAAACATTGTCCAGTCCAGGAAATGGACAAAAGCAATATAGAATGTAATCTTAAAGAAGAAGAAGAAAAACATCCTCCCTTACAGGAACAAACCACTATCTCACCATTCATGGAGGGTATGGTGTACTGCTCTGGCAACAATACCCAAATGTAAATAAAGGAACAAGGAAGTGAGATTTTTGGAGACAGTCAAATACAAATTAATAGAAATATTTCAAGAACAGGAAGGCATGAATTGCAGTAACAGTGTAAATGAGATGGATGTGGATTTTCTGACCAAGATAAAAGATGAGTCTAGGATGGTCACTCAGTGATGCAAACAATTCAAACAAAAGGGATCTTGCATTAACAATTTAGGGATGGGGACACACTTTTAGGTTAGGGAGAGGATTCAGAAGAGACAGTGAAACAATTCTTTACCAAAGGGTGGTAGGCAGGAAGAATGGTGTGCTATATGAGCTGATGAGCTTCCTTGAGAAAAAAAGAATAAATGAGTGAGACAGCGATTTTTTTAAATTATGCTCATTAAAGTGTTACAAAACAAAAAGCTTTCAACCAGCAAACATCTTAGCACTTGGTCTCATTTACACTGCTGGAGGTTTCCATTCCTCACTATAAGTTGTCCAGTCCCACACAGTCTGTTCTGTCAGTAGCCAAATTCCCAACTCCCCCATTTAGTCTAGCAGTCCACATTCTCTGATCATCCTTTTGTACTACTCTGTACTCACCTTCTAGTGCCATATGTCATAGTCAATTTGTTTCTCTTCCACATGTTGAAACTTTAACTTCGAATCTTTCTTCCTTACTTACTCTGAATCATACAGTAGTTTTTGTTTGCTTCCCATATATCTCCCCTGATATTTATCCTGAGAAGGTGCTGCAAGTGGTCTCACAATTCACTTACTTTGCCATTCCTATGATTTTATGATCCTGTGATCAGTTGTAGAACAGCCTTTCTGATGTTTTCAACTTCAAGTTTATTAATATTAAGAAACAGCCATAAATCCTGCTTTCCTACCTTAAACCTTTTATTTATCAGTTCAACCTCCTTATCCAGTGACAGGTTGGACATTATTACATGTAAAAAAAAAAAAGACAACTTCTTTTCCTGGCTGCTGCAGCAAATCAGGTCCTGTGCTTCACTGAAGTGGACCTGACTGAGAGCAGCTTACAGGCACATTAAAAAAAAAAAGGAGGAAAACAGTTTGCAGTCACGCGGTGATGTTACTGAGCTGTGTGGACGTAAACAAGGTGCTTTGCTGAGCAACGAGTGGAGGGGACAGAGAAACTCACAGCTGCTGCATGGGGGCCCTCGTTTGCTGGGATGTAATCGGGGGCTTCCTGCGGCCGTGGGTTTTGCGGGTGCCTATCGCTGGCTATGTCTTCTGGGCCAGTGAGGGATGTTCACTTGGAACAAAAATAGATATACACAGTATTTCCAGGTGCAGCTATCTACACCAAGCACAATTTCCCTTAGGAGCACACAGGCAACGCACTCATTCTGGGGTCTAGGTTTCCCTCTCTCTCTCTCGCTCTCTCTCTCTCTCTCTCTCTCTCTCCAGGCCCCCAGTAAGACTCCACACTGGCACAGCTGTAGAAATGAGTCCCCAGCCAAGTGTCCAAGCCAAGGACTCCAATACCCTGTCTGTTAAACCAGTGCTCTGTGCCCTGCTCCAAGTAGATGATACACACAGTCTTTGAGATTTGATTTGCACACACACACACACACACACACACACACACACACACACACACACACACACACACACACACACACACACACACACACACACACACACCTGTGAAAGGCAGACAGAGATTTACTTGCTGTACTACCCTTTGCCCAGATTATTTGTACAGGTGCTTCTGTTGAAAATGTATTTGTAAAGGTGCTTGTGCTGAAAATGTATTTGCAAAGCTGCTTGTGTTAAAAATGTACCAAACATTTCATTGTGGCTGGTACTTTAGAGAATATTTTAACCTTTGAGAGTACTCATATCTATTTGATATGACTGTTCTGAGATGTCAGTCTCATCTGGTATTAAAACATCACTTTTGTGATGGATTATATAATAACATCACACGCATCTGGTCATCTGACTTCTGGTTCTCATACTACCCCCCTGGCTAGAAGCTGCCAGGATTTAGCACATATGTGTCAATAATGCACAGACACATAGAGCTTTGCTAATATCTGTTGCAGCTTGTGGAAGTTATAAAACAATAAACACTTCCACTCTTCCTACAGGAGCTAATAAACCATTCTCTGGCACAGACATTTCATCGCTGGCTGCAGTCAGAACTGTAAGATACAATCTTGATGGCCTACATTAAGTAATTTAATTTCTTACTATTTTTAAAAGTTAGCAGGACTGAAATTAACCTCTTCTCTTCCAGTGTCCAATTTACAACAGTATAGTTTGATATAAATGTACATTTCTTTTCTGTCCAGCAGGACACACTGTTGATACATTTTTAACACAGGTAATTTTACAAATACATTTTCAACACAAGCATCTGTACAAATGAGTTTGATATACAAATGACATATCATTATTTACAAAATTCCAGCTAGCCGTACTGGCATATGTTACACATCCACTGCCCCACTTTTCCTGGAATAGCTGGCAATGCCTCACATTGTCACACCCCCCCCCCTTTGAAGACTCAAGCTAGTTTTTCAAGTGATCCTTGAGAAATGTTGCTTGAGAGGAATGGGCCTGTTTGGAAACACATTAACCCATACCATGTCTTGACAGCCTATCTGCACTGACATTGCTGTCCCCACTACAGTGCTGCACTATGTCAGGTCTACTATCAAAAGCTCGAAACTTACAACCATGAATGGTGATTTCCATGACACATATCCTCGACTCATAAATATTAAGTAGGTCCGATGGTCGATGCAGCAACATCGACAATGTTCTGTCAATATTAATGTTGGCAGCTGCTGTTGCCAACCATGCTTCATGTCCCTGCCTTATGTACATCCTTCTTAATGGATAGACACATGAACGTCGACATTCCAATTGTCGCTCCTACCATGTTCGAAGAGAAGCCCATCGTGTAACTGAATTTCAACATTTTGATTGTAAACCGTTATGTCATATACCTGCAACAATAGGTTCCACCTTAGTAACTTGGCATTTTGCTGGCTGGCTCTTTGTAGCCATAGATCCTCCTCAAACTCCTCCTGCCACCTACTGCAAATACTTAGCACAAGGGCCTCCCTGTCATGGTAAGGTTTCATCATGTTAACATAGTACAATTTGTGTCCCTGCCTCCTGACTAGCAGTTCTACCATGTTGTTAACATCACTGACCTTCCTTATCACTTTGAAGGGTTCCTCCCAAACTGTCTGTAGCTTATTGGGTCTGACAGGAATGAGAACCATAACCTTTTGTCTCACAGCATACTCTGGGGCTCGAGCATTGCTGTCATACCAGACCTTTTTCTGCTGTTGGGCTCCTGCCAACTTCTCCTGGATCAAGCCCATGAACTCCCTAAGCCATGTCCTGAGGTTTAGGACATATGCCACAACAGACTCCTTGTGGGATTCACACTTACCCTACCACTCATCATGAATCAATTCTAAAGGCTCCCTCACCCTATGTCTATACAGCAACTCAAAGGGTGAAAAACCTGTGGATTACTAAAGTATTTCTCTGCATGCAAACAGCAGATGGAGCAAATATTTGTCCCACTCTCTCTTTAAACTGGTCTGCAAATGCCCGTACCATGGTCTTTAGTGTAGAGTTTAACCTCTCCACAAGACCATTAGTCTGGGGGTGGTAGTAGGTGATTTTTAGGTGTTTCATCCCTCAGTGCTCCCACAGACAAGTAGGCAGGTCTGACATGAAATTGGCACTTCTGCCCATCAGTATTTCTCTCACGAAACCTATCCTGCTGAAAATCTCTAACAAAGCATTTGCCACCTTCTCTGCCTCGAAGGAGGACAGAGCCACTGCCTCAGGGTACACAGTAGCATAATCTAATACCACCAGGCTATATTTCTTCCCTGTGGGACTTGGGGTACTCAGAGGCCCCACAATATCCATAGCTACCTTCTGAAATGGTTCCTCAGTCACAGGCAAAGGCATCAAAGGAGCCTTCACCTTGTCTCCTGCCTTGCCTACTTTTTGGCACCATTCACAGGGCCTGCAGTACCCTGTTACATCCCTTGCAATCCCAGGCCAATAAAAGTTCTGTATAATACATGTATCCTTTATGCCCATATGACCTGCAAAAGGAATGTCATGGGCTATGGCTAGAAGTGCCAGATGGTAGGCTCTAGGCACTACCAACTGCTGTATTGCCTCATCATCTAGCTCTCCCTCAAAGGGCCACTCTCAGTACAGTAACCATTTTTCCAGTATACAGACTCACCTTTTTCTTGAGAATCAGGCATCTCCCTAGCTATCTCCCTCAAGCATCTTAGTGTAGGGTCTGAGAGCCGAGCCTGTCTCAACTCTATCTTTGTGACCCTTCCCCAGCTCCCTTTCCACAGGAAGTCTGGTATCCTCTGACAGCGTTGCCTCACTATCAGCCTGGATACTACCACCTCTCCCCTTGCAGTTGCTCTGTCCAAGGGAACATCAGTACCTACCAGCAGCTGTGGCTCATCTTCAGACTCACTGCTACAGGGTAGCTCTCTCCCTGAAATAGCCACCTCACTAGCCCTGGCTTCAGGTGTGAGGTCTGTCTGGGTCTCCCCCAGGCTACCAGCCCAACATACCTGTCTCCAAGCCTGACTGCATATAACTGCATGCACACAAGGTACTGCATTGTCAAAATCATTCCCTATCAAGTCAACTGCAAGGATATCTTCAAACACACCTACTTGCTTGCTTCCTTTTCCACCCTCCCAGTCAAGATGAAGCATGTTCAAAGGCATTTGGAATGGAGTCCCTCCTAAAGCTCTGACTGGACTAGACTGCCAAGCAAATACTGTCCCTCTTCAACCACTGCAGGCTTCACAGTGGTTATGTCAGAGGCTGTGTCTCTCTTAGCAGTGGTCTGTTTCCCATCCAGTAAGATTGGATATAAATTCTGGTGATAGTTTGGTACCCTTGTTGTCTCTAGACAACTTACCACTGGCATACTCTTATTCCCACTTGCTTGCTCCCACACCTTTTTTTCCCCACCTTGCTTCCATGGACATCTATATGATACATGGCCCCATTGGTTACATTTAAAACATGTAACCCTTGATCCTGGTCATGTACCTGAACTAGTAGCTTCCCCTGTTACTGGTGAACTCTGTTGTGGTGGTTTAGGTTGCCCACCATAGCTTGTCTTATATCCATGTGCAGCACTGTATATCCCCTTCCTGTGCAGTGATGCTCTGCTTGCTAAGTAAAGATCATTTTTTCCCCAGCTCATCTCCAGAGTTACCCTTACAGTCTGCCAACCAGATTCCCGTGTCCTCAGGCAAAGTGCTAAGTGCTTGTTCCCTCACCAAAAGGTCTGCCAGGCCTTAAAAAGTAGTGAACTGACACCCACTCACTCAACTACGAAAATAAGTGCTTAATTCAGCAATATAATCACACACACTTTCTCCTTGCGTCTATGGTCAGGAATTTTTTTTCTCTAAGCTTCAGCTGTTAACTTAAAACATTCTAGTAAACATTGCTTTACTTTGTCATAGTTTAAACAATCAATATCAGACAATTTAGAAATAGCAGTTACAGCTTTACCATGGACTAAGGGGCCAGGATCCATACCCAGAGCCTTGGTCAGCATTATACTGTTTACATACTCTTTCAAATATATGAATATAACTATCAAAATTATCACTCTCTGTAAATTGTGGAAAAAATTTACTGACCTTTATTGATTTTGGGGTTTGGTTATTCTCTTTCCCATTACCCCATGACCCTGGCAAAAAGTCAGCATTGCCCTATCATGTTGACGCTGCTTTTCATTTTCTTCAGCTTCCAGATGCCCATCTCTCTGCTGATTCTAATTCTATTTGTTTTGCCTTTTCTTCAGCCTCCAAACTCCACAGTCTCTCTGGTGATTCAGATTACAAATGTTTGGCCTCCAGTTCAAGTCTCTTTAACTCCAGACAGATTTTTAAGTCCTCTGAGGAAAAGGTGAACTGTCCTGTTTCTGAAGACTGCTAATTCCCATCACCAGGTTGCTGGTCTGAGCTGCGACTAAGGCTGATATCATTTCCTCTTTAGTCAGGTTGGTATGCACCAGTCCTTTGGTTTCACACACCTTGGCCAACTGGTTCTTTCTCAGCTTGCCATAATCCTCTGCTGACATCTTTTCCTGCTTTCCCTGACAAAACTAAACTAACAAAAGTAAAGAAAACTGTTGTGAAATGAAACTCTGAATGTTTACCTTCTGGCTGCTGAGACTACACACTCCTTCAGTAACAACTAACTACAGGCAACAGAAGTTCAATTAATATCCACACCACTGCTCACCAATATGTGATGTCCCCTTGTTGGGCCAATAATCAAGGAGCCTGAATCCTCACCACTGACACTGGAGAAGGATGTTCACTTGGAACAAAAATAGATGCACTCAGTATTTCCAGATGCAGCTCTCTGCATCAAGCAGAATTTCCCTTAAGAGCACACACAGTCCGGGGTCTGGATTTCTCTCTCTTTTTCTCACCAGGTCCCCAGTAAGGATCCCCACTGGCACATCTATAGATTTGAGTCCTCAGCTGAGTGTCCAAGCAAAGTCCTCCAGCACCCTTTCTGTGAAACCTGTGCTTTGTGTGCCTTCTCAAAGCAGCCAACACACACATTCATTGAGATATGATTTTCACGCACACACACACACACACACACACACACACACACACACACACACACACACACACACACACACACACACACACACACACACACACACACACACACACACACACACACACACACACACCTGGGAAAGGCTGGCACAGATTTACTAGCTATGCCCCCTTCTGCCAGACTATAAGGTGTTACTGCCACCAGACACTCCAGAGCCATCGCTCTAAGGCTCTTACAAGGGTACCCAATTATACTGAATAAAATTAATATTAATGCAAATGGTAGACCAATGCAGTAAGGCTTTCAGGAGTGGTCACAGAGTCATTAAATAGATATGAGTACTCTCAAATGTTAAAATATTCCCTAAAGGAGCAGCCACAATGAAAAGTTTAAATATATTTAATAATAAATAACTAAAGAACATGAAAATATGGAATGTCTATTTACACTAAACACCAGAGTTTCAATCACAGGAAATATTAAAATAACACAAATGAATAGATTCACACAGATACAGAAAAACAGTACTTAATGAATCGCGCTATATTTTCCTGATAGATGTGAATAATTACTATTCCCTGGTCACTTACTTGAGCAAGGCAAGATGAAGTGGGTGAAAGATCCTTCTATGTCAGGTTCCAAGAAACAGACTGCTCTGAGAAGTAGTCTCATCCAATATTAAAACATCATTTTTGTGAATGATATTACACGTATCTGGTCATCTGACTTCTGGGTCCCATACTACCCCCTTGTCTAGAAGCTGCCAGGATTTAGAATATATGTGTCAATAATAGAGACATAGAGCTTTACTAAGATCTGATGCAGCTTCTGGAAATTATAAAACAATAAACTCTTCCACTCTTCCTACAGGAGCTAATAAACCATTCTCTAGCACAGACATTTTGTCTCTGGCTGCAGTCAGAACTGTAAGATACAATCTTTATGGCCTAAATTAAGTAATTTAATTTCATATTATTTTTCAAAGTTAGCTGGACTGAGATTAACCTCTTCTCTTCCAGTATCCTATTTATAACAGTAGAGTCTGATATAAATGTATATTTATTTTCTGTCCAGCAGGATACACTGTTGATACATTTTTAACACAAGCAACTGTACAAATACATTTCCAACACAAGCATTTGTACATATCAGTTTGATATAAAAATGGCATAAAATTCTTTACAAAATCCCAGCTAGCTGGGTTGGCATGTGTTACACATCCACTGCCCTACTTCTCCTGGCATAGTTGACAATGCTTCTCATTGTCACAGGAGGATCAACTTATCCCACTAAACTCTTGACCACCCCCCCCAGATGAATTCCTTTAACTCTTTGTTATAATTGCCCATGACTTCGCCTCTGGTTGAAAAAAAATATGTGTGACCAGTGTACACACTGAAGGAACTAAAAACATCTTCACTGCTTGTATCTTACTATTTATATCTGTAAATAAGAGCTTCCAGTTTCTCAGTTTTTGCATTATCTTTTGTTTAGTCTCTTCCCGCACAGCCTTAGCTGCCATAACAGCAGCCTTCTTAATCCATACTTTTAAATACATTATGTCATCGTGTCCCCATAATTATGAGTATTGCTCAACCAGAGGTATTTTCTCACATGCTGCTTTACTCTGGATCATCATTGTTCTGTTAATGTTGTCAAATGTTTGCCTCCCTTCCACAAAACCACAGTGATCTGACATATTTGCCATTTATTAGCTAGTATAGACATAAACACTTTATAATCATGGTGTAAAATTGAAATGGGTCTACATGAAGCTGGGTCTGATAAGTTTTTACCCTGTTTGGATAATACAGCCACCACAGCTTTCCACCAGAATGCTGGTGCTTCCCCTCCTTTTAAAGTACTATTAAACAAAATCTTCCAGATCTTTATTACCCCCCCTCAACTTTTAGTCTTCTACAAGATTACCATATGTTCCTAGAGACTTCCTGCAGATTAATTATATATCACACTTCTTATCCCATCTCCTCCTATATTAACTATTAGCAACAAAACAAAAAGGTTATGAGCCACAGACCAAAACATGAGGCAAAGTAAGGGGCAATATGCAAAATCAGGGGCATTTGCAGATTTGTTTTACTTACCAACAGTAGTCAAAAAGTAAAGCATACTTTAAACTAAGCAAAAATAAGCTGCTTTCATCCACTGCCAGCCTACATTTCCCTTGGACCTCAGTTGTCAATGTTATATCTGGTTGCCTGATAGAATACAAAAATAATTCTTAACTCATGTTTTCACAGACCTCTACAGCAGTCTGCAGCTTAACTATATTGTTTAATATTTGTAGGCTTTCTGATCATTGCCTTTGCAATGAATCATGGAAAGGTAACAAGCAGAAAGTTGTAGCAATGTGCAGAGGATCAGCAGGAGCCACCTATTTATTTATTTATTCAGAGTATACAGAGGAAATATTCTCACTATATGTCATTTTAATGTTCAACACATAAGTTAACTAAAATGAGTTAGCAATGCTGAACCTATAAAATCTTTTTGTTTTAAATTAAATTATTTTGTTGGCTGTTCATGGGTCCCCATAGAACTGGAGCACAGGGTAGCCACCCATATTGCTTCTATGATAATCCACTATTGTACATATGTATATTTAAATATAGCTGTTGCTATAGATAGATATATTGATAGATATAGCTATTGCTATATTTATCAATGTGAGTGTGTGTGTGTGTGTGTGTGTGTGTGTGTGTGTGTGTATATATATATATATATATATATATATATATATATATATATATATATATATAGAGAGAGAGAGAGCGAGAAAGAAAGAGGGAGAAATATTAAAACAGTGACATTATGTGACACTCTTCTTACTATTGTGTGGTTCCTTGCATGTGTGTTGTGTCCTTCATAATGTAGAGGGAAGCATATTTCTAAACAAATACACACACACACACACACACACACACACACACACACACACACACACACACACACACACACACACACACACACGCATGCACGCGCACACACACACACACACACACACACACACACACACACACACACACACACACACACACACACACACACACATTTATATATCCAATTAAGTTAAGTGTTATTATTCTTTAGAAGGGGGGTGGTTCCACACCAAAATCTGTCTTTGTTTAATATTCTGTGATGGTTTATGTAGATTTACTTTTGTTTAGATCAAAATAAACAACTTTTTCTAAATCCAGAGTGTTTTATTTTTTGGAAGAAACAGTGCTATTCTTTGGTTTGATGAACTTTTGGCTGGGAGCTGCATATTTCTGCTTGTTTGAATATCCTGATGATGGTTTATTAGTGGATGTGCCTTTTCATATCAAATACCACCCCTGCCCACCTTACTCTTGTATGCTAGCTCCAACACTGCCGTTATCTCGGCCAATTACCCAAACCTTACACATTAGGGTGCTAAGCACCCTTTCCTTAACAGTACCACTGCATGACAAATTATATATGATAGTGATGTTTTTTTTTACTATTACGAAAATATTTCTCATTTCAATTAGATTTTTTTTGTTACAAGTTTTTGGCTAAAGATAAGCTTGATGATATTTTCTAGATTAAATGTGATGCGTCATTTTAGGCATGTGATTAATAGTAATAATCTTACAACTACTAAAAAATAATAAAATACCAATCCGCTCATTGCAAATAACTTTATTATAACATCATCATCTAACTCTTTATCTTATGCCTTCAAAAGTAAATTACACATACTAACTACAAATAATCGAATCAATTCAAAATCCATTCAAAACATGAATTACTTAACAATTAAAAACATTCACTTCAGTCTATTCCAGCTAAATTCATTATTAAGTTTCCCAGAGTTAAAGTGAAGACTTTAAATTATGATTCTTGTATATCTGGTATCATCCTAAATGTTATGCACATGCTGTATATAATTGTTTTTCTTTTCACCATTGTCATGTTCTTGTTTATGTCCTTTTTTATTTTAAGTGTTGCACAAACTTTGCTTCTTTAATTTTCTTCCCAATTCACTTTACTGCTACTGTCCTTTTGTATACTCTGTATGACTGGTCATTTTATTGAGTCGAGCCTGAGACCAAGGGTGTAGCTAGGCATACTCAGTGAAGTGAAATGAGTACATTTTTTTTCTGAGCATCTTTTGGAAACTTCAACATTTAAAAAGCAAAGAAGGTTTAGAACTTTATAAACTGATACTTATAGCTGTATACAAGGAATGCTTGTGTGAAAGGAATACAACTCTAAAAATAACTTTTTTATGGGTATAAATGGTAGCACTTGAAATAACGAGTCCCCTTCCTGTACGTCTGGGGGTAGCATTTTGAGAGTTGAGTACATTTTTAAAATGATGGGGTTAGGAGCAACAACATTAAGTCTGAGTACAAAATATAAATTTCTGGCTACGCCCCTGCCTGAGATTGAAATTAGTCAGATCTGATCAGTGCTCTAGCCTGGTAAAATATGATGCTTTACTGCCTGATGAACTATTTTTCTTTCATTTAGATCAGCCACTTAAGCTGCTGTAGTGCCAATAGCTGCAACAGTGGGCATGTGTGTATGCATGAGCTCATGAGTGTGTGTCATGTGTTTCTGTACCTACAGACACCGCCACATTTCCAAAAAATGCTTAATGGAAAAAACAGTGGACTCAGGCATTAAGACATAGTGTCTGGGAACTGAATGTGTTTTGTGAGAAGACCATTTTGAACTGGACTAGTTTGCAGTTAGTAGGGCTCTTATCAGTTCAATGTCTTTCCAGCCTGGGCAACTGTGAATGAAAGCAGATACATTCCAGCAAGTTTCTCATTCAGGGAGAAATGCATTGCTCATTCATCAGTTGCAGTGAGAAACAGGGAAAGACTTCAGCTATGTAATTGACTGTGAATGCATGTACATGTGTATGTAGAATGTATCATCAGTATGTATAAGTTTTAGAACTGAAATGCCCTGTTTGTAATGTACACATTCAAAATGTACTTTGGGTCTGACAGTAGTGGTATGATATAGATTACTGTTTTATGATTACTCTGTGAGGACTTAAGCAATTTGCTTTACACAATACAGTGCAATACAGTGGAATGCAATACAATAATACAAACGCAAGGAATGAGTAGCCTGATCCTTGCAGCCTGTTGTGTTCTAAATTACCAAAGAATAAACTATCTGTTGCGTTTTGAAAAGAAGGCTTCTCACTTGTTTTAATACAGGATGGCATGGAATCCCAGCTGTTTACCACCTTGTCAGAGAACCACTTACTCAGTATGTTGTATTTTCTAAAAGTTCTTAATAGTCTCCTTTCCTTAAACCAAGACATTCTCATAAGCAATTGTTCCTACTTGCCTTTCAGACCAAGATATGGTTGCTCTGATAAGACAAGAGAGAAGAGGTCCATACTCTGCACAATATTATTGTACAATTTATTCTCTATGTTTTCAAATAGTTAAGTGAACTTCCTTTGGACACTTTCTAATTTTCTGATGTGGAATATTTTTAAATGGGAACCAGAGTGAGTGTTCTTCTCAGAAGTGTGTTGCACTGTCACTCAATATGGAAAATAAATGGTGCAGATCCATGATGTCGGAGAGAGTAACCTGATGCAGCTAATGAGGTGCAACTCATTACAGAGTACCATTTACATAGTGAAGTATCTGCACCAAGATGTTGTGAAATCTTCACTTATAGAATTTATCCTGAGAATTAGTGCAAGGTAAGTAGCTGTACACATTAATGTACCTCTTGTATTGTAATATGGCTGTCAATGCATTGCAGCAATATTGTTTTGTAGCCATGATACGACTGTTACAAGATCAAGTAGCTGTCTCTTACCATACATGTTAGGAAAGATTTACTGTAAAGAGTAGATGTCCTTCATGGATGCATCTGCAGTCATAACAAGTGGGTTGTCCTGTCGTCAGGCAGCCCTTCAGTCGGCCGGATTCCAAAGTCCGGGTCCGCTTCGCTGATGTCGACTCCACCCGACGTCATCTCTGTTGGTCTTCGGTATAAAGGCATCAGCCGACGCCATTTTCCTCAGTCTTTCTTGCCGCGGCGCCCGAAGCAGAAGCTGTTCGCAAGTGCCGGTCGGTCGGATCCAGAGATTACTTCTACCGAATACGACTTCTAAAGCTAAGTACCCCGTTGGGGACTCTTTCTTGCCTCAGCCGATGTCAGAAAAAGTTAACAATTGTTTAAACTGTGGGAAACAAATACCTCATAAAGATTTCCACTCTTACTGTCTGCCTTGTTTAGGCCCAGCCCACGACGTAGCAGCCTGTTCGGCCTGTGCTTCTTTCAACCGACGAACGGTTAGGCGACGGTCGGAGTTTGCAGAACAGTTTTTCGGTTCTGATTTTGCGTACATTATGCCGTCGGATCCTCCGACTACCCAATCTAGCAAAAAACGCAAAGATAAAGACCGACACATGCGGTCCGCGGTTTCGCCGAAACCATGGTCAAGCAAACGCGAGTGTCTCGGTTTCGGCCGAAACCGAGAAAACTGAACAAAGTACAGCTGAACCTATTCCTACAACTGAGGCCCCTGCTACAACTCTTGAAACGACTTCAGAAATTTTACCCACCACGGTGGTTGACTTATCAGACACCATCCCTTGGATGTTTCTACCCCAGCACGTGGTGCTGCTAGGCCTCCAGCAGCCATGTCCATTAAGGCCTTCGCCAGGGCTAAAGCAACCAAGACTACTAAAACAGTGCCTGTTAAACCACCCACATCCAGGCCCTCTTCTAGTTCTCAAATGCTTACTTTGGCAGAAGATTTAATTTCTTTAATTAGAGGATCTCAATCTCACCCAGGCAGGGCCTCTCAGCCCCCAGAGAAGAGACCTAGGGCAGAGCCCCCCGAGCCAGTGTCCTCTGATGATTCTGCTGATGAATCAGACATAACTGACCAGCCAGAGGCTCCTTCTCCAATTTTGAAGATTCTGATGCTGAAGAATCCATCCCAGCTGCTTCCCCACCAGAAGAATTCTCCTTTGGGGAAACCTTGCATGCCATGCAGAACAGTTCCAATGGCAGCAACAGGATTTTTCAGACTCCAGAAAAAGACTTAGGACTTTTCTGCACCTCCCACAGCACAGGCCCTTAGCTATACCCTCTGTTCTCTCTGTGGTGGTTGATGCTTTCAATGATGTTTGCTCTGCTCCAGATTCTTTACCCCCAGCCCTGCCAAACCAGACAGATTTTACAGGGTGCCAGATACTCATCACCACCTTTACAAGGCTCCACTTGCAGACCCAGAAACTATATCCCAGGGCCCCAAGGCAGTAGCCAACCATAGCTAAAAACCCTATTCCTTCTGAAAGGGAAGCAAGGTCATTAGACAGATGGGGTAAAAAGGTCTACACTTCAGCTACTCTCTCAGCTAGAGCTTTAAACTGTCAGTTTCACATGATACAATACCAAGAGTTTATGCTGGATCAGTTAACTAAAAAACTAACCACTGATGAATCTCTTGATAAGAAATATGTATTAGAGATGGTAAATAACATACAACAGGTTAGCAGCCATTCCTTAAAATGTGGCTATGATGCACTGGAGGCTTCATTTAGATCAGCCATGACAGGCACAGTGATAAGAAGGCATGCATGGCTAAAGGAACAAGCTTTACCGGATCATGTTAAAGCTAAGTTGCTAGATGCTCCTATGGACAAGACAAGTTTGTTTGGTACATCTGCCCAGCAGGTTATGAAGAAAATGGAAGAAAAGGCAAAATCTGTTCAAACTGTTAAAGATTTCTTGCAGGTTCAACCCCAAGGTTTAGCAGGAACTGGCCTGCCAAAATTGGTCCTTTCCTGACTCCACAAAATTTCAAAGGGGCAGGAATAGACGTTCCAGAGGCAGAAACCAATCCAGAGGAGGTGCCTACAGAGGAAGACAGTGGCAAGGTAACAATAGAGGCACAGACACAGCCACTGCCACTACATCAACACAACCACAGTGACTTAACCCTAAATCCGCCTACCAGGGAACAAATAGCAGTTCCTCTAGGCGGAAAGTTAACCTTATTTTCAAAAAACTGGCACTACATAACAAAGGACAAGTGGATTTTACAAACCATAGATCAAGGTTACCGGTTTCACTTCCACACTTTTCCAGTCAAAAGAGGAATGCCAAATCTACCTCCAAATCAAAAAACAGAGGCTCTACCCCAGATAATGGAGTTAGCAAACATGAGATCTGTGGAAAGAGTGCCAACAGCAGAGCAAGGAAAGGGTTCTACTCCAGACTATTCCTAGTTCCAAGAAAGGAAAAAGTTGGAGACCAATTCTCGACCTGTCCACCTTAAATACATACATCATTGTCCCAAAATTCAAAATGCTGACCCTACAGCAACTTCTTCCCATGCTGGGCAAGGAGTCTTGGCTGGTAACTCTAGATCTCAAGGAGGCATACCTGCACGTCCCATTCGACCAATCTGCAGAAGATACCTCAGATTTCTTGCAGGATCAGAGCACTATCAATTCTCAGCATTGCCTTTTGGCTTATCTACTGCGCCCAGAGTATTCACAAAATGCCTGGCATCAGTAATCGCCCATTGCAGACTTCAGGGAATTCAAATTTACCCATACTTGGACGACTGCCTGCTACAAGGGGACAACAAAAGCAAGCTGACAACAGATTTACAAAGGGTCATTTACTTGCTACAAGCACTGGGATACACAGTCAATTTACAAAAGTCAAGGCTGATACCATCCCAAACAAGGACATTCTTGGGCGTGGAATTGGACACAGTAAAACAAATGGCATTCCTGACTACAGAAAAACAAAAAGAACTCCCTCTATACTTCTTGGCACTAACAAAACTGAACAAGTTAACAGCAAGAAAAGTACTGCAGGCCTTGGGCTTCATGGCATCATGCATAATCTTGGTTCCATTTGCCAGACTACATATGAGAAAACTACAGTGGTACCTAAAGAATTTATGGTCCCAACACAGACACAGTCTAGAAACAGAAATCCCACTAATTCCATGCTTAAAACAGGAGTTCCTATGGTGGGCTCAGGCATGCCAGTCAAACCCAGGCCTACCCTTTTGCAGATGTCAAGCAAGCCAGACCATCACAACAGACGCTTCAGACCTAGGATGGGGGGCCCACATGCTGGACAAATGCGTGCAAGGATTGTGGACACAGGATCAACTCAACTGCACATCAACCTAAAAGAAATGCTGGCAGTAAACTGGCAATCCAAAAGTTCAAACCATTTCTCAAAGAGGGCCAGTTGATGATGGGACAGGCAACACCACAGTCATGTGGTACATCAACAAACAGGGAGGCACTCATTCATACCCCCTATGCAGAATGACCTTGGAGCTGTGGACCCTGGCACTCAGCAACAACATCCAGTTACAGGCAATATTTGTACCAGGGAAAGACAATACCCTAGCAGACATATTAAGCAGAACCACTGATGCCCACGAATGGAAGCTTCACCCGGACATCTTCAAGACCATCTCAAAGAAATGGGAATGCCACAGATAGACCTATTCGCATCACCTCTCAATCACCAGCTCAAAAATTCTGCACAAGGACATTCCACCCATTAGCATGGAAAGTGGATTCGCTCTCTTTCAACTGGAAAGGCCTAACAGCATTCTCTTCCCGCTTTCCTTCCCGAATAAACCCAAAAAAAGGTTTCTAAACTGAAAAATTCAAAAGGGAAAGAAAAAAAGTTTTCCCAAGGATAAATCCTGGGATTAGCTTTTCCAAAAAAAACTTGGGGCCCCAAAAAAAACAAAAAAACAAACTTTTTGGTACCCACTTTTCTGGGAAAAGGGGAAAACATGTTTTCCTCCGAAACCCCCCAATTTAAAAAAAGTAAATTACACATACTAACTACAAATAATCGAATCAATTCAAAATCCATTCAAAACATGAATTACTTAACAATTAAAAACATTCACTCCAGTCTATTCCAGCTAAATTCATTATTAAGTTTCCCAGAGTTAAAGTGAAGACTTTAAATTATGATTCTTGTATATCTGGTATCATCCTAAATGTTATGCACATGCTGTATATAATTGCTTTTCTTTTCACCATTGTCATGTTCTTGTTTATGTCCTTTTTTTATTTTAAGTGTTGCACAAACTTTGCTTCTTTAATTTTCTTCCCAATTCACTTTACTGCTACTGTCCTTTTGTATACTCTGTATGACTGGTCATTTTATTGAGTCGAGCCTGAGACCAAGGGTGTAGCTAGGCATACTCAGTGAAGTGAAATGAGTACATTTTTTTTCTGAGCATCTTTTGGAAACTTCAACATTTAAAAAGCAAAGAAGGTTTAGAACTTTATAAACTGATACTTATAGCTGTATACAAGGAATGCTTGTGTGAAAGGAATACAACTCTAAAATAACTTTTTATGGGTATAAATGGTAGCACTTGAATAACGAGTCCCCTTCCTGTAATGTCTGGGGTAGCATTTTGAGAGTTGAGTACATTTTTAAAATGATGGGGTTAGGAGCAACAACATTAAGTCTGAGTACAAAATATAAATTTCTGGCTACGCCCCTGCCTGAGATTGAAATTAGTCAGATCCGATCAGTGCTCTAGCCTGGTAAAATATGATGCTTTACTGCCTGATGAACTATTTTTCTTTCATTTAGATCAGCCACTTAAGCTGCTGTAGTGCCAATAGCTGCAACAGTGGGCATGTGTGTATGCATGAGCTCATGAGTGTGTGTCATGTGTTTCTGTACCTACAGACACCGCCACATTTCCAAAAAATGCTTAATGGAAAAAACAGTGGACTCAGGCATTAAGACATAGTGGCTGGGAACTGAATGTGTTTTGTGAGAAGACCATTTTGAACTGGACTAGTTTGCAGTTAGTAGGGCTCTTATCAGTTCAATGTCTTTCCAGCCTGGGCAACTGTGAATGAAAGCAGATACATTCCAGCAAGTTTCTCATTCAGGGAGAAATGCATTGCTCATTCATCAGTTGCAGTGAGAAACAGGGAAAGACTTCAGCTATGTAATTGACTGTGAATGCATGTACATGTGTATGTAGAATGTATCATCAGTATGTATAAGTTTTAGAACTGAAATGCCCTGTTTGTAATGTACACATTCAAAATGTACTTTGGGTCTGACAGTAGTGGTATGATATAGATTACTGTTTTATGATTACTCTGTGAGGACTTAAGAAATTTGCTTTACACAATACAGTGCAATACAGTGGAATGCAATACAATAATACAAACGCAAGGAATGAGTAGCCTGATCCTTGCAGCCTGTTGTGTTCTAAATTACCAAAGAATAAACTATCTGTTATGCTTTTGAAAAGAAGGCTTCTCACTTGTTTTAATACAGTATGGCATGGAATCCCAGCTGTTTACCACCTTGTCAGAGAACCACTTACTCAGTATGTTGTATTTTCTAAAAGTTCTTAATAGTCTCCTTTCCTTAAACCAAGACATTCTCATAAGCAATTGTTCCTACTTGCCTTTCAGACCAAGATATGGTTGCTCTGATAAGACAAGAGAGAAGAGGTCCATACTCTGCACAATATTATTGTACAATTTATTCTCTATGTTTTCAAATAGTTAAGTGAACTTCCTTTGGACACTTTCTAATTTTCTGATGTGGAATATTTTAAATGGGAACCAGAGTGAGTGTTCTTCTCAGAAGTGTGTTGCACTGTCACCAATATGGAAAATAAATGGTGCAGATCCATGATGTCGGAGAGAGTAACCTGATGCAGCTAATGAGGTGCAACTCATTACAGAGTACCATTTACATAGTGAAGTATCTGCACCAAGATGTTGTGAAATCTTCACTTATAGAATTCATCCTGAGAATTAGTGCAAGGTAAGTAGCTGTACACATTAATGTACCTCTTGTATTGTAATATGGCTGTCAATGCATTGCAGGAATATTGTTTTGTAGCCATGATACGACTGTTACAAGATCAAGTAGCTGTCTCTTACCATACATGTTAGGAAAGATTTACTGTAAAGAGTAGTTCTTCGTTATAGAAATAAGTATGGTTATATATAGATATGTTGAAAAGGCCTTTAAAAAGTTAAAGCAATGGCCAAATGCATGAAATATTAAAGTCAATGAATATCCTTGCTAAAGAAATAAAAATACATAGTCTTTTGATATAATGACATGTGACATACTATGAAAAATGGCTCTAGGATTACTACATTGCTTGATCAAAGTGTAGACAGTCAGTGCAAATTTCAGAAAGGAAATTTGACAGAGTTTGAAGATGCACAGGGCAAGGCATTGCCTATTAAGAGAGGGTCAGTACAGTTATTTGCATACTCTCAACAATTATAACTCTTCAACAAATCCTTACCTATGACCTACTCACCAGCAAAGTTGTGACTCTGGCCATTTATTCAACAGCAGCCTACTTCTGTAAGTGATCCATCATCAATACAGGACTGTGAAAGTGTCCCACAAATGCAGCATTGTGTGTGTCTTCTTCGGTTCATCCAGGCATGATGTACACTACATTAGAGCTATTGCTGCTTCTGGCAGACAAGTACAGTTAAAAACATCAGCATGTAACCTGAAACCATAATATAGTATGAAATAAGCGTGTAATCCTTGTTTTCACAAGACAGCTCACTGACAGCAATATAGCTGAGTTTTTCCCTTTGGGTGAACTGCTGACCACTGGTTAAGCAAAATTTTCAAGTCTTGTTTTATCAAATGCTGTCACAGTTTAAGGGGAAGATTTCTGTAAATGGATTTTGGATTGTTCCCCGTGTTCCATGATAACATGATATGGAGGACGCAGTCCCCCATATGGGAGATGTGGAGACTTATTTTGTGAAAAATCAAAAAATACAGAGAAAAAACTAGCTCAAAAGACAAAAAGACAAACAGGACAGCTGAAATCCCCACTGAAGTTGCAGAATGCTTATACAAGCCAAAAACTCGATCCAGGAGTAATCCAAGTGCAAAACAGGGCAGCTAAGATCCTTACTGAAGTAGCAGAATGCTTATTCAAGCCAAAAAATTGATCCAGAGGTAGTCCAAATGCAAAACACAGCTTTGTTAAATCCACATAAAACAGATAAGTGCTTTCGTCACAGAACACTAGAACTTCATCAGATAGAATAAAATTGTAAAGTCCCCCTTATAAAGACATGTGGAAGGCATCATAATCATGAAATGAAAGAAGACACACACCCTTAAAGACATAACATTAAAATGCAGTAAAACAGTTGTATGTAATAAATATGCTATAAAAAATAGTTTGTTCACTATTAAAACAGAATATAAATATGTAGAAATGTGTAAATTACAGTATTAAAAAGTGTTTATCAAAAAATAATAATTTTTAAAATATATAATACCATGTAATTTTATCTGTCTAATGCTTTGAGCTTTAAAAGGGAGCTGATTAAAATATTTTCATTTAATCCTGGTCAGTTACCTGCACCAAATTGTAACTGCCAGTGAAACTCTCTCTTTTCTAAGTGTATGGACCAGGCTCCACCTCTAACGTCTGTCCTTATACTGTCTATTACAAAACAATTAAACATATGTTCTTCATTGTCCAATATGTGTTTGCTCAAAGCACTGGTTAACTTTTTTGTTTTGATCTCACAGAGGTGCTCATAAATGCATTTTTTTAGTGTCCTGTCAGTTTACCAATATAAAAACAGCAACACTGGTTACAGACAGCACAATAAATCACTCTTTCAGAGTTACAGTTACATCTATGATGAATTTTAAAATTAATATTGTTGATGTTAAAAGTATCCCTTTCCTTAATGTATTTACAAAAGTGGCACATGCCACATTTGTTCATATATCCAAGTTTATGCTTAAGTCCACTTTGTTTTGTTTCAAATACATTGTTTAGGTTCCTACCTTTCTTATAAACTATGGCTGGAACTATATGAATGAAGGGTCTAATAGCTTTATCTTGTCTTAGGATGGACCAATTCTTATTCAGTATTTGTTTTATTCCAATGCTGTCGGAAGAAAAGACAGTTATTAAGGAATTCCTGTAGCCACTAATACCTGAAGTAGTGGCTTGAATGGTTATGTCATTGTTGGTGTTAGGGCTCTGATATCCTAAATCTTCTCCTAACAAAGGTAAATAGAAAGCCCTTTCTCTTTTTTTTAACAACTTCAAGTAAAATCTCCATGACAAAACTAACAGGATATCCTCTTTTCAGAAACATATATTTGAGTGTATCACATTCAGACAAAAAATCTTCCATAATAAACACCATCTGTGCAGCACGCACAGATTGTCCCTTCACTATAGGATGGTGTCTTTTATGGAAGATTTTTTGTCTGAATGTGATACACTCAAATATTATTTTGTGACTTTGCCAGCTGATTATAGTGCCAACAAAATTAGATGCAGTATCTTAACTCACTGACTTGTCAGCTGGCTGGTTTTGTCAATACTTCAACTCAATAAGTTTATGCTCAACAGAAAGCTAAGAAAATAATGGATCATATTCTGAAATGAGCATAATGCTATATAATAAAGGAATTGAGGTATAAGCAAAATGGCTGTGGATATAAACAGTATCAAAGTAGTGATAATGACTGTGTCCATTACTTCTACAATGGCATTTCCCTCAAAGGTCTGCAATTACTGTGGGTGCACTGCTGCAACTGTATTCTTACTTGTGGATAGGTCACTTTAACAGTAAATCCTTACATGTGATCAGCTTCCCAAGCAATTCTGTAGAACCAGGGTTACGATCATTTAGAGAATGTCCTGGGGTTCTGTTGTAGTAAAACTGGACCAACCTCCAGACTGAACATTCAGGTTAGACTGTTTAATATTAGTGTGGATATTAGAGTGAGTATTATAAATATCCTCAGTAAAATGATTTTGAAATCAACAGTCATTGCTGCTTCTGCTCTTGTACAGTGAATCAAAACTAAACTTTCCACTTGCTTACTTCATTTGTCACTGAGTGAACTATCCATTTCTATAACATCCGCTTAAAGATCAATAGCAGTCAAATGCTTTGTAATCATTTTATTTTTGTATTTAAGTAGTCAGCATACATAAATAAAGTACAGAGTTTCAGTCACATTATATTTTATGTTATAGATGCGGTATCACTAAGTGTCTTTCTATCAGGCATTAAGTTGCTATTGTTACCTGGGCACACTGGCTAGGCATTTACTTGTCACTGACATCATTTTGGATGAAAGCAGTAGAAGGCCGTTAGAGAAAACTGAATGTGGTTGAACACTTGTACCTTCAGTTATTGACAGTCTAACTATTTAAAATGATTAAAATCACTATTTAAGTACAGCTCACGTAACTCTGAAGCTTCTGTTAACTTTTCTGCTTATATGGTAGAGATTTTTCTGTCGCTGTCACTGTGGGAGTATGTGTGTGTGAAAACGGTCTGAATGAATACTATGTGCAGGTCGTGTACATTTATTTACTTCCTTACTACTTTACATTTGTTAAATGGAAAGTCCAGCTAGAAGGTCCCATTTTCAGGGTAGTTCTGAGAACGACAAAAGCAGTACAAATGAAGTCGGTAAAAATGGCATACATATTTTATATAACAATATGTAATAGCAAAAATTCTGAAACATAAAATAGGACTAAGGAAGATATTTAAGTTAGGACAACAACATTTTAAGAGCATGGCATAATTTCCTAACATGAAAGCATATGAATAATCACAGGTGTTGAAAAATAAATAAACAATATTTCCTATGTAGTAAACATAATTCTGAAGTCTGTTATACATGATAGCAGGACTATAGAGATGTATTATTTATGCTGTTATCAGTAAGATGAGGGCCCATTATCAAGATAGGAAGGTGCACAGATATATACAGACTAATCAGAGTATAATGCATAGTAGTTGACTGGAGGGTAGGTTTCATTTATGTCAGAGAATAAGGTAATAGTACAACCGCATGTCCAGTTTTGTAAGAAAAGTTATTTAAATGAAGTATTGAAAAGATTCTTGTTAGGCAAGAATGTACATTGAATGGCAGTTTAGGTTTGAAAACAATATTGTCTTTAAAGAATTTGTTGATGCTTTGGAAGACATTCCATAATTTTCCAGCTATAAGAGGAAACTTGGAGTCTCCATACTGGTATGGACAAACATTATTAGACTGATTAAAGCTCTCAGATTTTTGGTGGTTGCTCTCCAAGAAATAGTTTAAGCTAATAGATGGCAGTTGTTGAGATGTAACGGCATATGAGCAAAGCACAGCTGAGTGATAGAAAGTTGACGAACGAATATGAGTCAGTACAAACTGTGTAGAGATAAGCAGTAGTATCTTCTGTTGTGGGCTCCTGGGACAAATCTAAAAACTCTTGACTCTGTGATTGTTGTGAGAAATAAAGTTAAGACTACTGGCTTTTCAAGTTTTTGAAATAATATAGTGAAAACAGAAGTGAAGGTGTGAGAATGAGAAGATTCGTAAGTGATGGAAGTGGGTCAGTGGTTTTAGTGGCTAATCTGATGCTAAAGAACATTTTGGCCTGGTAAAATTTGTTCAGTTCTATATTGGTATTAGAGAATGCATTATTTATCTGGAGACCAGATGTAATTATCTGTAATGAACCCGAGGAGCATATCTGAAGCAACCTCTTCAATGATGGTTAATTTAGGTCAACTAGCAAACAAGGCAGGTGTGGGGAAGTGTGTCAAGCAATCAGAAGTGAAAGCTTAAATGATCTTGGGAGAGAAGAGCAAGGGCATGGTTTTGATGAGGTATAGACCCATGAAAACTAGTCAGGATTGTAGGGAAATGAATGATGCTTTAACGTTAATATTAATGAACTAGGTGAACTGTCTGTCAATTGGAGTTATAGAAGAGTCATCAGAATATCGAATTAGCTAAAACCTCCACTGTGACTCCTCATATTATTCACATAAACAGTGAATGTCAGTAAACCAAGTACTTAACCAAACAACCACATTAAGTGATAAAAAACTGGAAGTAAAATCATTCCATCTTGTACGATTAATCATATAGCCAAAGAACCATACCTGTTCACTGACAGTGAAGACACAACCCTCTAAGTACTTCCTTAGCCTGGAATGGGAAACTGTATTACAAGCTTTAGAGAGCTCAAGAAGGATAATTCCAACAATTTTCCATGGTCACCTTGCTCTTGAATAGCAGATGAAGCAGTACAATGTCAGTGCCATGACTGGGTCTAAATCCATGATATGGCTTGAAAATAATGTTAGAGCTTATAAAATTATCAAAAATCTGGCAGAAGATGCAATTCTCAAGAATTTCCAAAAGGCGGAAAAGAATCACATTTGGGCAACAGCTATTTAGGAGCAGCTGAAGAACCTTCTTGAGAAGAGGACCAGTACTTACTTTCTTCCCACATGGTGGGACACAGTCTTCTTTGAAAGATCTGTTAATGAGGATGGTTAAAGGCAAAGTAATAGCAGATGCTTAAATATTAAGCAATTTAGGCTGAAAATTATAAAATACTGTTGAACCAGGTTAAAGTCTTTTGACATGTTTTAAGACCTCATTAGTGCACACAGTGTGCAGAGTAAAGGCAGGTGGCTTGAAGTAGCAGGGTAATTATAAATAGCTGATATTGTTTGTTAAAAGCAAGCACGTAAGTGACTTGACAAAAATTCAGCAATAATGCTGTCAACTTACAGATGAAAGAGGAGGGGCATAAATCTATCCTATATATGGAAGATGGACAATTCTTTGCAAGAATTGTTGGATTTTTTTAACATGTTGTATTTGCTGAGATAAATAAAAGGACTTTTAGTTGTAAGAATAGCATTGAGCCCTGGTAGTGACTCTTCCCTAAAATAGTTTATCCATTTATATTCCACCAGCTCAGTGTTATTAACTATATCTCTCCCTCTTTTATTAGAATATATTCTCTCTAATGCACTAAATTTCAGTTTCTCGTTGGTCTTTCCTATGAAAAAGCAGTTACATTTTTCACAATTATAAAAATAAACGTTGTTTTCTGTCGTACATGTGGCATAAGTATTAAAGATGAATACTTGATGAGAAATAGGATGTAGAAAATCCTTCTGAAGATTTATGTATCTACAGAATGTACAGTTATAGCAAGGAGTTGTAATCTTTTTAAAAACATCAGGTCCCATTTTCGTACTACCATAACCAAGATCCTTATAACAAAAATTTTGTTTTAAATTTCTTTCTTTCTTATATGTGAAGTGAAGTTTGTCACTAATTAACTTCTTAATTTCATTATACAAGCATAAAATAGGCCAGTTCTTCTGTATAATAGATCCAATTTGAGGTGTACGTCTATTGTATTTAGTAATATATCTTACAGACCAATCCCGGGCATTAGTTGAATGTCCACTGGTAGTCTTCTTATTATCAAACAAATAAGGTTTCACTGTCTTCTCCCTCTTGGACATAATGTAACCCATATTTTCTTTTATAATCTTATAGTCATAACCTCTCTTTGAGAAATCATCTGCCATGCTTGCCATTTCTTGAACAAAACCATCTGTGGTTGTCTTAAGTCTTCTTCTTTTTCATTTGGCTGTTCCCATTAGGGGTCACCACAGCGGATCATCTGTTTCAATTTCTTCCTGTCCTCTGCATGATAATGCAAATTTATTTGTGACCTTACTGATTTTAGAAATGGTAATGCTTTTCAATGGCTGAAGGATTCTATGCATAATCCTAACATATCCATCCTCTAATACGAGCACAAACTTATTTGTGAGCCAGCCAATTTCTAGACAGTTTTCCAGAGATGCTACTTCAGTAAATATGGTACCTACAGATAAACAGAACAACCACTCAATTAGTGTGGGAAACTCAGTGACTGAGCTGGATAACTTCCAGCTGCCTATTAATACAATGGAAGATCAAGTACTCTGTTTGCCTAATTCTTCATTTAACAGTAATAACTTGATTAAAGCTGTGAATCTTATTGAAGAAACGTCGCAAAGGAAGAACGAGGAAAATAATCCAACTTCGGCTCACTTTTTAGAATCAGGAAAGCCTTTTCTACAACATCCTGTTCAGCTTCAACTTCCCACTCATGTTCTTTCTCTAGCAATGGCCACAATTCAAACAAGAGGAAGTAGCTGAAAGAGAGAACAGAATGGACAACTAGCCACACCAACACAGATGGGGCCAGTAACCTTCAGGAAGGTAGGACCCACGATGTAGAGCAAATTAATCAGGTCTTAAACAATATACTTTTACTTTTATCCAAAGTTGAGCTCTCTGTTGTTGTAGTAAGAATTTTAGATAAAGGACTTTCTTTTATTCACTTCTATTGATGGTAGTTTAAATGACAGCCTTTCTGACCTCAGATTATTTGTTAGAAATTTAGATCTGAAATGCATGTTTAAAAATAGTATTCCTGGTAATGACTTACAGTATAATCAAGCTAGCACATTCATTCCTAACAGCGTATCTACTATTAAAGCATTTTATAGTATGTGTGAGAATGATATATATAATGTATTTTTTGAACTTAATTAGAATGCATTTTATAATTTTAATGAAAAAGAGAGGCAGGCACTATTGAACCTATGTAAATGGGATGATATTGTTATTAAATCAGCTGATAAAGGTGGTAAAATTGTTGAAATTAATTCAGATAATTATTCGAATTGGATGTTTCAATTATTGTTAGATATTAATACTTTTAGAAAATTAAGTAGGGCTGCTGTTAACAGTATTATTTATAGAGTAAAAACTTTGCTTTATGATTTACTAATGGAATTTTCTATTTCTGTGGAAAGTTATAACTGTTTTTATTTAGCTAATCCAGTCATTCCAATAATATATGGTCTATCGAAAAATCCATAAAAATGTAACCGCCCCCCCCATGAGACCAATAGTATCTGGGAGTAGGTAGATTACTACAGTCCTCTCAAAATATTTAGAAAAAGATTTGCATGGTCTTCCTGTATATAGCAAGAGTTATATTACGGATAGTAATGATTTATTAACTGCAGTATATGCTTGGCTGCAAGAAAGAACATCTGAGAGTCTAATATTAGCCATGTTAGATGTAAATTCTATATTTACAGTAATCCCTAATGATATTGTTCAGTTTGTCAGGGAATATCTCGTGCTCATAATGAGTTTTCAGGCACTAAAATAGAAATGCTTTGCACAATATTAGAACGACTTCTCTGTAACAATGTGTTTTTGTTTAAAGAAGAGTTTTTCCATCAGCTATTTGGAATAGCTATGGGGACACCAGTGTCTAACAGCTATGCTAACCTGGTACTGTCAAAATGGGAATAATTATTTATATATAATTCCAACAGAGAATTTAGCAATGAGAATTTAACATTTTATAAATGTTTCATTGATGATATTTTCTTATCTGGTAAGGAAATGTCCATACACTATACATATGTGTTGAGTATTTGCAAAATACCACACATTTTTTTTATGATTTCAGCTTAACTTTTCTAATACAAATGTTAATTTTTTGGGATTTGAGCATACCTTGCAATAGTGATAGGTTTGACACTACCATTCATAAGAAAACTGTGCATGCCACTAAGTATATTCATTGTCAAAGCATGCACCCTAGACATGTATAATAGTGTTGTGAACAGGCAGTTTATAAGGACCAGCAGACTTAACACAACTACAGATGGTTTTGTTCAAGAAATGGCAAGCATGGCCGATGATTTCTCAAAGAGAGGTTATGACTATAAGATTATAAAAAAAGTATGGGTTATGTTATGTCTGAAAGGGAGAAGACAGGTAAACCAGATCTGTTTGCTAATAGGAATACTATCAGTGGAAGTTCAACTACAAAAAAGGCAAAGAAACAGAAAACAACTGGCACTTTAATGACAAATAAAGTAAGTGCTTCTGTTAGGTATGTTACCAAACTTCTTCAGACAAAATTCAAAAGTACAATGGACCATTAAATACTTTGCCTAAACAATCATGTGGTGAAATAAATAGTCACATGTTACTCCCAAAATAGATCATGTTATTCATCAGAGAAGTGGGTCATATGGTTCATCAAAGAAAGGAGATCCTGGTGTAAAAAAATATTCACATAAACAAAAATATTTTTTGTTGCTTCCTGATATAAACAACTATTATAAAAAACTATTACTATGAACATGAAAACTACAATTTCACAAATAAGTATACATTAAAAAATGACATTAAAAACAATGAGAGAAGCAAATAAACAATAGTTAAAAAATACTAGTCTTCAAAAATTCCTGAACAATACTGAAATATATGAGCTCCTGAAATGTAATGACCACAAGTGTGTTTGGAAACACTTCTTCATCTAAATAAACTTTTAAGTTTCAACACACTAACCAAGGAACAGATTTCATTAAGCCCAGGTAACACATAAGCCTGGCATCTAAGTTGCCAGGTTAATTCTAGCAACTCCAATTTCAAAGGAAAGGGGCCGCCCCTCAAATCCTTAACTACTTGGTCAATCACTCAAAAAACAAAGGAGTGACCTGGGTGTAAGGTAACATAGTTGGCTAAGGTGTTCTCGGTCTTCCCTTTCCTTATGCTGTAAATATGTTCGTATAACCGTTCTTTAAATTTTCTATCCATCTTGCCAATATAAAAACTCGGGCAGGCTTGACATTTAGCTAAATAAATTACACTGCAAGAATTGCAGTTAAACCTGCCTTTTGTCTCATATCTCCATTCCCTTATCACAAAATTATTGTCCACTTCAATATGTCTACAATAAGGGCATGCTTCACATTTAAGCATCCCTTTTATTCTGTGGCTAGGTCTACCATCAAATTTCAACAAATTCTTTAAAATGTTGACCCCTTTTGAAAACAAATGTAGGTGTAAAATTTTCTGTATCATAAAAGGCCACGTCCGATCAAAGAAGACACCAATTCTTCATGATAGTCTGTTTAATTCCAAGGGCATCCATATTATAAGGAGTAATAAACAAAGGAACACTAGCAAAAGGTGTTTCTATTTTGTAATCCGTGTGCTCGTGCTGGCCAGATGGTACTTGGGGGCAAGCTGGATTGTGTAAAATTGCTTTGTAAAAGCCTTGTGCCCATTTTGAAACCACTTCTTCCCTTAGTTCATCCAATAACTCTAAGGAGTATCCCTGTTTTAAAAACATGTTAACCAAGAGGTCAAATTCAATCAAAAAAATCAGTCTGTGCCAAAATCATTCTAGCTGCCCGCATAAGCTGACCCTTCACCACTAACCTCTTTTGCTGAATCGGGTGGGCACTGGAATAGTGTAAAAAAGAATTGGAGTATGTTGCTTTTCTAAAAATTCTAGCTTTATACTCATTATTAACATGACCCTTCATTAATTCAATGTCCAAATAGGAAAATGAATCTTTACTAAATGAATGAGTGAAGTTTAAAAATTGTGTGGAGTCATTTACAAACTGCAAAAATTCTTTAGCCTGTGTTTTTTCACCATGGAATAAAACAAAAATGTCATCCAAAAAGCATGTATAACATTTTTCCATGCCTGAAAACAAGTTGTTATTCAATACAAACAGTCTTTCCCAAAATGCCATGACCAAATTCACAAAACTGGCCCCACAAGGGGAGCCCATAGCTATCCCCTTATTTAGAAGGAAGTACCTTCCTTCAAACAGAAAACAAATATTAGTTAAAATGATGTCTAATAATTCTTCTAATAACAATCATTGGTCACATTCCTGAGTCTTAACATCGAACAGACCCACTCAATCCCAACATCATGAGGAATTGTGGTATATAGATCTTTCACGTCTATTGTTATTAAATTGAATTCCTCATTATATACCAAATTGTTAACATTCTTTAGGAAAGACCAACAGTCTCTACATATTTGGGGTTCTATGTCAACATATTTCTTTAAACAACTATCCAAGTATTTGGCCGGAGGGTATGTGATAGAGTTCCTACTATTCACAATAGGCCTCAGAGGTGGATTAGTCACATCTTTATGTATTTTTGGGATTCCAAATATTATTGGAATTTGCAGAGCTGGCATATAAAATAATTATATATATCAATGTTAATTCTAGATTCAATAAACAAATCATTCACATAAATTTTAACCTGTTGTAAGATGTATTCAGCTCGTTCAAAGAAACAAGCTCATAGTTGTTAACATCAGATAATATTTCAAGCATTTTACTACTATATTCCTCTGTTAACATGAATACAAGCCTACCCCCTTATCAGGTTTCATAATACGCACTCCACTCATTTTTAATAACTTCAAACTTTCACAATCATTCAAAGAAAAATTACTTAAGTCCTTAAAATTGGAATTCACCAACAAAAACATGTTTCTAACATCTAACTCACAAATTTGTTCAAATAAAGAAATAACTGGGATCAATGGTGGATTATACACACTTGACACCCTGATCTCAGATGGACTGAAAGATTGATCTCTTAGTAAAAACTGCAGATTCAGTTTACGAGTGAATAACTTCAGGTCAATTAAAGTCCTGGCTAAATCTTCACATCGAGATGGCACAAAAGTCAAACTTTTGGCTAATCTGTCAGCCAAGGGGAAGTCCACATTCAGAACAGAATAATTAAAATGTTGAAATACCCCACCGTGTTTTTAATGATATTAACACTACAGTTCTCACCTTCAAGGCTCTCCATTAAGTTATCTGGTATAATACCACGATAGTCATTCATCTCCTCATTGTTCCCCAGTTCCATTGATTCTTGTGCTAATTGTTGTTCCTCCCTTTTTGACGAAAATCCTAGTTGGACTCCTACTGAAAATTTGAATGATTCTCCTTTTGCCCCCCCATTTCCACCATTATTTTGGTTAGTTTCATTGCTGTTTTGATTGCGAATACGTTCGCTGTGTCTAGGTTCACTCACAGTTTCCTCAACTGGAGTTCTGGCAGCAGCTGTGTAACTGCATTGGGCTATGCTGACGTCATCATTGACCAGATTATCACCTTCATTCGTTGCTTCCAAGTTAAGGACTGGGAGTTCCGTCTGATGGTTCCACTGCTGCGAGGTAGGCGGGGGAGGATAGGCTGTACCATTAATGTAATCTAAATTGTCACACTCGATCTTTTTTAGTTTCACTGTCTTACACTTTGAAATATGGTTGTCAATGCTCAAAAACACTTGGGCATATTCATATTTATAATGGGGGAATTCATTATCATTTTTAATTTGCCCATCCAGTATGTTGATTTCATCCAGTAAACAGTCCACTGTTTGCTGGTAATACTTCATTATTCTTTGGTGAATTTCAATTTTAAGTACATTTTTCTTTGAATGATTGGGAAGGTTTGCAGTTGTTAAAAATGAGTGGAGTGTGTATTATGGAACCTGACAAGGGGGGTGGGCTTGTGTTCATGCAAACAGAGGAATATAGTAGTAAAATGCTTGAAATGTTATCCAATGTTAAAAACTATGAGCTTGTTTCTTTGAACAAGTTGAATATAGCTTACAACAGGTTAAAATTGTATGTGAATGATTTGTTTATTGAATCTAGAATTAACATTAATATATATAATTATTTTTCTATGCCAGCTCTGCAAATTCCAATAATATTTGGAATCCAAAAAATACATAAAGATGTGACTAATCCACCTCTGAGGCCTATTGTGAATAGTAGGAACTCTATCACATACCCTCTTGCCAAATAGTGGATAGTTGTTTAAAAAATATGTTGACATGGAACCACAAATATGTAGAGACTCTTGGTCTTTCCTAGAGAATGTTAACAATTTGGTATATGATGAGGAATTCAATTTAATAACAATAGACGTGAAAGATCTATATACCACGATTCCTCATGAAGTTGGGATTGAGTGGATCTGTTCAATGTTAAGACTCAGGAATGTGATCAATGAGGAGATTTTGTTATTAGAAGAATTATTAAACATTGTTTTAACTAATAATATTTTGGTGTTTGAAGTAAGGTACTTCCTTCAAAAGAAGGGGGTAGCTATGGGCTCCCCATGTGGGGCCAGTTTTGTGAATTTGGTCATGGCATTTTGGGAAAGACAGTTTGTATTGACTACCAACTTGTTTTCAGGCATGAAAAAATTTTATACATGCTTTTTGGATAACATTTTTGCTTTGTTCTATGGTGAGGAAACACAGGCTAAAGAATTTTTGCAGTTTTTAAATGACTCCACCCAATTTTTAAACTTCACTCATTCATTTAGTGAAGATTCAATTTCCTATATGGACTTTGAATTAATGAATGATCGTGTTAATAATGGGTATAAAGCTAGAATTGTTAAAAAAAAGCAACATACTCAAATTCTTTTTTACACTATTCCAGTGCCCACCCGATTCAACAAAAGAGGTCAGTGGTGAAGGGTCAGCTTGTGGGGGCTAACTAGAATGGTTTCCACACAGACTGATTTTTTGATTGAATGTGACCTCTTGGTTAACATGTTTTTAAAATGGGGATACCCCTTAGTGTTATTGGATGAACTAAGGCAAAAAGTGGTTTCAAAATGGGCACAAAGCTTTTACAAAGCAATTTTACACAATCCAGCTTGCCCCCAAGTACCATCTGGCCAGCACAAGCATATGAAGTACACAGTAAAATCATCTTTTGCTAGTGTTCCTTTGTTTACTGCTCCTTATAGTATGGATGCTCTTGGAATTAAACAGATTATCATGAAGAATTGGGGTCTTCTTTCATCGGACATGGCCTTTTATGGTATAGAGAATTTTAAACCTAAATTTGTTTTCAAAAGGGGTCAAAATTTAAAGAATTTGTTGGAATTTAATGGTAGACCTAGCCCCAGAATAAAAGGGATGTTTAAATGTGAAGCATGACCTTATTGTAGACATATTGAAGTGGGCAATAATTTTGTTATAAGGGACCAAAGATATGAGACAAAAGGAAGGTTTAACTGCAGTTCTTGCAGTGTAATTTATTTAGCTAAATGTCAAGCCTGCCCAAGTTTTTATATTGGCAAGATGGATAGAAAGTTTAAAGAATGGTTATATGAACATATTTACAGTATAAGGAAAGGGAAGACCGAGAATGCCTTAGCCAACCATGTTACCTTACACCCAGGTCACTCCTTTGTTTTTCGAGTGATTGACCAAGTAGTTAAGGATGTGAGGGGAGGCCCCTTTTCTTTGAAATTGGAGTTGCTAGAATTAACCTGGCAAATTAGATGCCAGGCTTATGTGTTACCTGGGCTTAATGACAAGGGGTTAGGAGGGTGGCCTAATGGTTAAGGGGTTTGTCTTACAAACACAAGGTGCAGGGTTTGAGTCTCACAAGGGATAATTGGCTAGGGTTAAAATGGCTTGCAAGGGCAATTAGCCTAGTACTAACCTATGAATCTGTTGGTTAGTGTGTTGAAACTTAAAAGTTTGTTGAGATGAAGAAGTGTTTCCAAACACACCTGTGGTCATTACATTTCAGGAGCTCATAGATTTCAATATTGTTCAGGGATTTGTGAAGACTAGTATTTTTTAACTATTGTTTATTTACTACTCTCATTGTTTTTAATGCCATTTTTTATATATACTTATTTGTGAAATTGTAGTTTTCATGCTCATAGTAATAGTTTTTTATAATAGTTGTTTATATCAGGAAGCAACAAAAAAAGTTTTTGTTTATGTGAATGTTTTTGTTTTGTACCATGATCTGCTTTCTTTGATGAATCATATGGCCTACTTCTCTGATGAATCACATGATCTATTTTTAGAGTAGCATGTGACTATTTCTTACATCACATGATTGTTTAGGCAAAGTATTTAATGGCCCATTTTACTTTTGAATTTTGTCAGAAGTTTGGTAACATACCTAATGAAAGCGCTTACTTTATTTGTCATTAAAGTGCCGATTGTTTTCTGTTTCTTTGCCTTTTTTGTTGATTTAAGTATTTGTTTTTACTTTTCATGAGTTTAGAAGTTCAACTAATGCCCAGGATTAGTCTGTAAGATATATTACTAAATACAATAAATGTACACCTCAAATCAGATCTATTATAGGTTCATAGGTAGGTACTAGGCTATCATCAGCCCAAGGGCCTACGTAAGCCTAGCCAACAAGATTCCCTGGCTTACCCCACCCAAGAAAGTTATTTTCCTGTGCCACTGTTGAGCAGAGACACAGAAGTGATCCCCGGGGTGTATTTCTATTTCCCATCCACTCATCAAGATTTTTCTTGAAGAGTGCTGATGAAGAACTTTGCTTGACATAGATGGGTAGCCTGTTCCAGAGTATGGGAAGTCTCTGGAACAGGAATCTATCCCTCCAGCATGTCCTGTTTATTGTGGTGACACGGTTTAGGTCCCTAGAGCATGTAGCTCAGAGGGATTGGGATTTCTTTAGGTGTAGCATGTCCAACAGCTCTGGGTTTGACATAGCTTTATATATTAGGCAGAGATCACCTTGAAGTAGGTGATATGCTACGGAGTAACGCTGAAGTTTTTTGAGGCGGTCAGTGTAGGGCATTTGTTTGAGGCTAGTAATCCTCTTTGTGAGGTACTTCTGTGGTCTTTCCAGCTGCTGCAGATGTCTTGTGAGTTACATTCCGAAAGGGACGTTGTACTTTATAATGGGTCTAATGAGTGTCGAGTAGAGGAGAACAATAACCTCTTTTTTCCTGGATGAGAACCCTTTTATGATGAGGTGTGCCACATAGAAGGACTTCCTGACTACTGTGGTGATGTGACTATCAAAGGAGAGACTACTGTCCACCTGGGTCCCAAGGTCTCCTATCATGCATTCGGTGTTAAGTAGATTGCTGCCTATATGGTAGCTCATGGGTACAGAGTTTTTACCAAAGGGGATGACACTGCATTTTTTGGCATTGAGCTTGAGGCCATTGCTCTGACACCAGGCATCTGTCTCAGCGAGGCCCTTCTGTAAGATATCCACATCATTTGGGGACTTGACTATGGCTCCTAGTTTGCAGTCATCTGCGTACTTCGTTAGCCAGAGGCCTTCTGTGTTAGCCTGTACTTCAGAGAAGTAGATACAAACAGGAGAGGTCCCAGGACAGAACTCTGTGGTACTCCACTTGTCACTACTTTGAGGTCAGATTTGGAGTCTGCAACTTTTACAGTGTGGGTTCTGTCAGTGAGCCAGCTAGCAACCCATCTTGTGATGTAGGGATTTATACCTAGTTTAGTGAGTTTAGCTATAATTCCAGAATGGGGGATGGTGTTGAAAGCCTTGGCGAGGTCAAGATAGGCTGTGTGAACCACCTTACCCTCATCTATGGCTTTGGTGACTGCCTCAAAGAAGTTGATCAGGTTCAGGAGGCATGATCTGCCTTTCACAAACCCGAACTGGGTGGGATCCAGAGTTTGGAGGTTACCAATGTCTTTGTTTATGAGTTCCATGATGATACGTTCCATGGCCTTGCAGACAAGGCTCGTCAGGCTAATAGGTCGATAGTTCCTGGGATCAGTGGTGGCTCCCCCTTTGTGCAGTGGGATAACTGTTTCTGTGTACCATTCAGTGGGCACAAAGCCTGATGCGAGGCTATTATTGAACATGGTGCTTAAGTGGGGAGCCAGTTCGTTCTGATATTCGTGTAAAACACAGCCTGGGATGTTGTCCGGTCACATGGATGCTGTGTTTTTGGCATTAGAGAGTGCAGCTTTTACCTGCATAGTTTTGATTACAGGGACTCTGCATTCTTCCTGTAGAGATATGGGCCCTTTAGGGGGTGAGAGGGGGGTAGGTTAGCAGTGAACCTATCTGCCAGGATGTTGGCAATATCAGTTGGTTCTGTAATTTTCTTGCCTTTGTGCTGTAACTCAGAGCAGATCTGGGTGTTGCCATTGAGATTCTTGACATAGCTATAGAATGCTTTGTGGTTGTCCTTGGAATTAGTGGCGATTTTGTTTTCATAGCTAGCTTTGGAGGATCCTATAAGGGATCTCAGCTTCTTACTGAGGCTGACCAGGGCTGACTGAGCTCCTCCACTCATGGGATTTTACTCTGTTTTGCAACAGTTTCTTCCTTCTGTTGTACAGTTTGTTTATGGCAGGAGACCACCAGATTGGCTTCCTTTTTTTGGAGGATAGCATCTTGGTTCTGTTTGGGATAGCACGATTCATGCACTCGTGTAAGCGCTTATAGAGTGCATTTGTGTAGGATTCAGGAGTTGTAACTGTATTGTCCATCTGCATGGATGTCATGAAGTTCACCACTTCTGTCTTAAGAAACATGAAGTTGGCTTTGGAGAAATGTTTTACTGTGGTTTCCTTAATGGGGGGTGGGGGCGGGATATGGATATCAAGGGTGATTAGCTTATGGTCAGATTGGACCAATGAGGAGTTGACTTCAGGTTTGGAACACCGGTTACTCATGTTGGTAATAACTAGGTCTAGGATATTGTTGCCCCTGGTGGGGGTGTGGATAAGTTGATCCAGGGCATTGGAGTTTATAAATTCCAGAAAGCGTTGGGCTAAGGAGTTGGTACATGAGTAGTTTTCCCAGTTAATGGTGGGGTAGTTGAAGTCGCCCATTATTAGGGTGTTTGGTTGAACCCTAATATTTTCCAGTACATCAAGAAAAGAGGAGTGGGAATCCTGGGGCATGGTGGGGGATCTATAGCAAGCTACAATTTGGATTGCAGTTTTTCCCAGAGTTAGTTGCACTTGGATAACCTCGGATGCATTATGCTGAGCAACTAGCCTGGAGGTGTGGATATCCTTAATGAATATGGACACACCACCGCCTTTGGTGTTTCGGTCCAGGTTACATGGCCGAAAAGTGTGGTATGAGTTATAGCCTGGTAGTGCAGGGGTCCTCTCTGGAGCCTTAAACCGGGTCTCAGTCACTACACAGATATCAATGTTCTCCATTTTAAGGAGTGCCTTGAGTGAGTGCATTTTGCGATTTTGACTTCTAGCATTGAGTAGCATTACCCTCAGTTTTTGCTTGCCTGTTCCTGTTATGGTGGTGAATTTGTTATTTGAACCTTGCCTAAAAAGGCACTATAGGGGCAGCAAGAGCCTTAGCCAGTATCCGGAATCTCAGGGGCGACAGGTGCAGGCCATCTGTGGCAAAGCCTTGTGGTCTGTTGACCATGTCATCCCAAGCAGACAGATACTGGATCCCCTTAGAATGACACCAGAACCTTAGCCAATTGTTGAAGTCAATCATTTTGTCCTTGTACTGCGGTATCATTCTGGGCAATGGAAGAATGCTACTCAGGGCTAGGGTCATACCTGCCTGGGCTACAAGATCAGAGAGCTCTTCCATGTCTCTTTTCATGTAGTCCAGGGAGGTACATCTCAGGTCATTCACACCAACATGGACAATGACAGAGTCATATTTGTACTTGTGGAGTGACCTGAGTGCATGGATTATGTGGCGGATCCTGGCACCTGATAGACAGCTGACAGAAACCTTCTCCTTGTTTAGCCTGGTGAGTGGGACATCAGTGTGCCTGACTATAGAGTCACCTATGACTAGTGTGTTCAGTACGTTGTTTTGACTTATTGGCTGTGGTTGAGTGGCACACTGAGTCTGTGGGCTATGTGTCATTTGGGTTGCGTTGGGGGATGGAGGTTGCTTGCGTTTCTGCTTTGGAGGTCTCTGTTGCTTATACTGATTATTATTGAGAGCCTCTGCAAATGTTTTTGTGTTACTATGTGTGGATTTTGGTGGTATAGATTTAGTGAGACTATGTGATGAGTGTGGTGTGAAGCAAATGTTTACCTTCTCCTCATGACTGTCAAGTTCAGTCTTGGTTGGAGAGAGCTTTACCTCCAGTTTGGCTAGATAAGTGCATCTCTCACAGGTTGTAGTGTTGGGTAGGAGGAGAGGGTTGTATGTGTACATGAGGCATTTTCTACATTGTCTCAAGATGCCCAGATTCATCAGATAGACTGGAGAGAACACTGGGAGTTGACCCTTGGACATGCCTGAATAAAAAACTATTTTCCTCTAGCTAAGTGAGGAAAGTGAGTACAAGAGCTGTTTTTCTCTAAGCAAGTGAGAAAAGTAAGTACAACAACTGTTTTCCTCTAGGTAATGAGGAAGATTGAGTGCTATAGTAATTAGTAGCTTATTTAGTGCTTACAAGTTCTGAACAAGTGCCGAGCATGAATAAGCAAATTTAAGCGCTAAAACTAAGAATCTGTATCTGCACTAGATGAGTTACAGGACAGAAACAAGTGCAAATGCAGGCTTTCAAATCAGAAAGTTGAGAGAGATGGAAGAGATTGCCCAAATGGCCAATAACTACAATTTCTGTGCCAGAGCCACTCCTTATGTGGTAGACAGGTTACCTAGTGCTTACCACTCCCACTGATAAGCTAGAAGGCTTCCCTCCAACACAGAAAGGCTTGCGGGGGCTCAGAAGCTTACATACAGTCCTGGATACAGCAAATCTGTATCTGGAACAATAGTTATAGGAAAGGTAGGAAACAGAAGAACTGGCCTATTTTATGCTGCATAATGAAATTAAGAAGTTAATTGGTGACAAACCTCACTTCACATACAAGAAAGAAAGAAATTTAAAATATTTATGTTATAAGGATCTTTGTTATGGAACTAAGAAAATAGGACCTGATGTTTTTAAGGTTACAACTCCTTGCTGTAAATGTATGTTCTGTAGATATATAAATCTTCAGAAGGATTTTCTGCATCCTATTTCTCAAGTATTCATTATGCCACATGTACAACAGAAAATGTAGTTTATTTGTTTAATTGTGAAAAATGTAACTGCTTTTACATAAGAAAGACTAACCAGAAACTGAAAGACAGGATTATATCACACATGTCTGGAGTTCGTAGGCAAATTGAGAGCAATGTATTATCTAAACATATTACACTGTATGAAAATGACCATACATTTAAATTTAGAGTATTAGAGAGAATATATCCCAATAAAAGAAAGGGAGATATAGTTAATAACACTGAGCTGGTGGAATATAAATGGATAAACTATTTTTGGGCAAACTCACCACCAGGGATCAATGCTATGAATGGTGTGAAACCATTATTAAAGGAAAGACAATCTTATGTCACTTGATGTCTTAGCAATCTTTGTTTTTTGCTGCTAGCTATGTTTGGGCTAGTTCTTTATTTCTGTACATATTTTCTGTGCCTAATCCCTTTATGCATTAATTGTACATGTATTATCTTATGTATAATTGTATTTTACTTTCTATGTATCTTCTTCTTTCGGCTTTTCCCGGTTAGGGGTCGCCACAGCGGATCACCTTGTCCGCTCATTTTACTTTCTAGGTATATTGTATATACATGTATGTTATATAATATATATTAGTTTTTGATTGGCACATTTTAGACTATTTTTAGAGAAGTTCAGTATATTAAAATTAAAAAATAGAATAGTTTAGGATAGTAACCTACTGAGATTTAATTAAGTTTGTGTAATTGCTTTTTATCATGTGACGTATTTTGTTATGTTTTATAGGCGGTCTGTCTGTATATATATTAGGATTGTTAATTAGCCTTTTTAACTCTGAAGAAGAGTTTTGAATTACTTGAAAGCTTTGTTTCCTTTTACTTATTAAAATATTTGTGACAGTTGGACCTCTGGTATTTATTTTGGATCTCTCTATATGTAAGACACTGTAGTCACTGGGTTTAGCAATTTCAATGATCAATGCTGCTTATGGACTATTATATCTGGTTTTCTCACATCTATTTTTTGAACTGTTACTAATGTGTGATCTCAAGTGATATAAACTTCATAATCTTCTATATCGCTTTGTCGCTCCTGTTTCCAATGTTTTTCAGCTACTTCAGTATTATAATGTTTGCACAATTCCCAGTGCAACAGACTCATTATTATGCCTTGCATTATACAGTCCTTCTGCCATTAGTATATCACAACCAGCAACAAGATGTGCTACTGTTTCCAATTTTGTTTCACAAAACCTACATTGTTTTGTTTCTCCCACATGTTCAATGGACTTTTTCAACTAAAGTGTATGTAGTCCACTGTCTTGGTCCGCCAATATTAACCTTTTGGCCTTTGGTTTAAATTCACCTCTTCTTAACCCTTCCTGCATTCAGCCCTGATCAACATGAGGTTGTTCCAAGATTTTTCTATATTTACAACTATATTTTTGCATTTTCCACATTTCTTGCCTTCTCATCTGATCCTTCACCTTGTATTCTTTTTGTTTTTCAGCACATTCAGTTGCTGGCTAATTTTTATCTACTTATTTGATTTCCATTTCCACCTGACACTAATATCCTGCTAAACTAAGCAGGGAAGTCATCTTAGACTTATTCTCCTCATGTTTTAAAAGTTTCACTACATTTGGGTCCTGTGAGGTCAGCAGATATGTATGCAGTCCTACAACCTAATCAGTTTCAAGGAGGCCCATACCTCCTTCAGAATGGGGAATATATAGTCTTTATATTCAGTGATTTTTATAAATCATTCAATAAGCATGAAGCATCCTTCTTGTTTTCCTGTCCAACCAGTCCAACACCTTTTGGGGCCAGCCAGTCATTCCACAACCGTAAGTTAGGACAGGAAGAAGAAATTGGTTTACAGCTTGGACTTTCTTCCTAGATGACAACACTGTTTTCAGTATTAATTTTAGTCTTCTGAAATATCCCTTGCTAAGTTTTATTTGCATTTGTTTGTATTTTATTGTTCATTCTTCATCAGTTACCAAATATTTATACACTCCCTCTTACTCAAGTTCTTTTATATTTTATATGTATATATATATATATATATATATATATATATATATATATATATATATATATATATATAAAATCTTTTATTCTTGTAATAGGCTAATGTTTTCTCCTGATTTAAAGATTGTTTTTGCACATTAATCAAGACCAAATGACATTAATTATGAAACCCGACAAAGGTGGGGGAGTGGTATTTATGGAACATATAATGTACGATGGGAAAATGATGGAAATACTTAACAACTCAGAGAAGTACATTAGAACATCTATAAATGAGATTAATATTGCTTATAGGAAGATTAGTATCCTCCTTAATGATTTGTTAATGGAGGGGTTAATAGATTTAGAGACCTTTAGGTACTTAAAAGTAGAAAAACGTAAAGTACCCTCTATCTTCGGAATCCCAAAAATACACAAAGACGTCAATGACCCACCTTTGAGAGCGATAGTATCTGCTGAGGGTTCTATAACTGCACCCCTGGCGAAATATGTAGACCTAAAGGTAAAAGGTCTGGTCCAAAATAATGCTAATATTTTGAGAGATTCTTGGGATTTGTTGAGGAAATTGGACCACTCTTTATGTTCAGAAGAAGTAGCTTTTGGTACTTTGGATGTTGTGGATTTATTTACCAGTATTCCTCATGACATAGGCCTAGAATGGTTTGAGGAAATGTTAGTTGGATACCAAACACTAACACATAGTGAATTTAGAACTGTATTGGTTCTCATGGAGATTGTATTGAAGAATAATTTTCTATTCTTCGAAGGAGAATATTTTAAACAGGTGAGAGCAGTGGCTATGGGGGCACATTGTGCCCCTACATATGCCAACATTATCATGGCCTATTGGGAAAACCACTTTGTGTTAAATTCTATTTACGTTGGGTCCTGGGTTTTCTATGGCAGATTTTTAGACGATTTGTGTCTATTATGGAAAGGGGATAAAACATCCTTTGAAAATTTTGTTAATTATCTCAACAATACCACCAGTTTTTTACGTTTTACATTTAAATTTGAACATCATGAATTGAATTATTTAGATGTAACTATCAGGAAAAATGGGAAATATTTCACTTCTAAGGTTTATAGAAAGGAGACATTCTCTAATTCCTACTTACATTTTAACAGTTCTCACCCTTACCTTCAGAAAAAAAGGTGTGATTAACGGGCAGTTAGTACGTGTAAGCAGGATGACTTCTGACAATGAAATGCTCAAAAGTGAATGTGACTGGTTATAAGGATTGTTTTTAAACAGAGGTTATCCAGGAGACTTATTTGATCAAATACAGAAGGAGGTGCTAGAAGGAAGAAACAATAGATTTGCCCCGATTATAGGCACAATTGAAAATGAAGTTAGAAGCACCTCAAAAGAGAATGCACAGGAATTGTACAGTGCAGGTATTACAACCACTTACGATGGTCAGTCTTGTATAGTAAGGAAAATTATAGACAAAGAGTGGGGAAATTTTGCTAAACTATCAGACCTCAATTACATATTTCAAGATAATCTCAAATATGTTTACCGTAAGGGAAATACCATTAAAAATTTATTAGAAAGGGGTTCAAAAAATGGGGTGCTGATAGGGGAGCAGGTAAAAATAAAAGAGGCTTGTACAATGTGGAGCATGCAATTTTTGTATACATTTGATAACAGGAGATTCTTATTATTTAAAGGCTAGAAAAAGGAAATTAATGCTGAACACATATGTTAATTGTAATACAAAAGGGATTATATACTTATCGGTATGTAAAGAATGTGGATCCTTTTACATTGGTAAAAGTGAAAGAAAGTTAAAACAAAGGATCTACAAACATATATATGACATTAGGATCAAAAAGGATAGTAATGCATTATATAAACATACTATTATATGCAAGGAAGCCAAGTTTCAGTTTTTTATTTTAGAAGTGGTGGAAACTGACCCTAGGGGAGGGATGTGGGAAACTCGGGTGGAATACAGAGAATTATTTTGGCAAATTTTATTAGAGTCCACCAGGTTTCCGGGATTGAATGACATGATTTCCCTGGGTCCAGTAATTAAATTAAGATCTGCTAAACTATGAAGAAAAATTTCTTTCTCTTTTTTATGGATTTTAGAAAAGTTTTTACATGAATGTACAATTACTTTGTGATATTTATGCATTGAATTTATGGTTTCTCACATTGCCTTTTGATACTGGTTTTATATTATATATGCCACTAGAGGGAACTATAAGCAATTATGTATATATTTATCCTACATTTTAATTAAGTAATACTTATATATTCTACATTTTGTATTAGGTACTTGTATTTTGTAGAAATTTTTCAATTATTTGTATAAATTCAATAACACACTATATACAAGAGCTCACTTTATGTGTATATTTTATATTTTAAATACAGACAAACTAACTACTTAATTGAACCTTTTATTTGATTGGTGGAAAAGCTTGATTGTTAGCCCTATATAATCTGGGGAAGAATTGACATTTACTGCTATCTGAAGAAGTTGATGACGAAAACGAGATTGTATAGTGAACGTTAATACTTCCATTATTCAGCAGTGTGGATTACTAGTGTGTATTGAGTCTTTCATTATTTATGGTGTTCCTGCTTTTGGAGAGTAAAGCCTTTGCTACCTTTGGATTCGTGGTGCTTGATTTGTTGGTTTACTAGTTTTGTTTTGGGCACCATCCGTTTCACCTTTGATTTTTATAAATCATTCAATAAGCATGAAGCATCCTTCTTGTTTTCCTGTCCAACCAGTCCAACACCTTTTGGGGCCAGCCAGTCATTCCACAACTGTAAGTTAGGACTGGAAGAAGACATTGGTTTACAGCTTGGACTTTCTTCCTAGATGACAACACTGTTTTCAGTATTAATTTTAGTATTCTGAAATATTCCTTGCTAAGTTTTATTTGCATTTGTTTGTATTTTATTGTTCATTCTTCATCAGTTACCAAATATTTATACACTCCCTCTTACTCAAGTTCTTTTATATCTTATATGTATATATATATATATATATATATATATATATATATATATATATATATATATATATATATATATATATATATATAAAATCTTTTATTCTTGTAATAGGCTAATGTTTTCTTGGTGCTGCAGTTTCCTGATTTAAAGATTGTTTTTGCACATTAATCAAGACCAAATGACATTCTTATATCATCTGAAAAAAGTTTTGACCATTTGCAGCTGTGCTTTCAGTTCCTCATCTGATGAACTATACAGTTTTATATCATCCACAAAAAGAAGATGAGAAGTCTCTGCACTTTGTTGTTTTCTGGTAACCAAATTGTAACTATGATGTAATCTGTGAAGCCAACAGCTTAATGGGTTGGGTTCCTATTACCTGATTGAACATTTAGGTTAGCGAATACCTAAACGTCAATCTGGTAATAGTGAAAGCAAAAAAAAATGCGAACAGACGATTTAACGCAGGGAAAGAATTCCCTTGGCTGTTATGCAGATTTTGTCCCTTTTCCCACTGTAGAGCGATCTCAGAGTTGGTATAGTTAGGGGGGCGAGGTGGGGGCAAAGCCTCCCAATTCATTTTGGTTTAATTTTAATTTTTTTTTTGCAGCCAAGGGAATTGATTTCCAACATTACATTGCCCGTTCGCTGTTTTAATTTTTTGATATTACCAGTTCAATGTTTAGGTATTTGCTAACCTAAACATTTGTTCAGGTAATATAGATGCAAAGGGTTAAAGGCAAAGACAAAAGAGCAGCGGTGACAGAGTCACCCTGGAATATTCCCCTTTGAATTTTTATCCCTGAAATAATAATTTCTCCATTATCATGGTTTAACTGCAAAGTGGTTTTCTCCTATTTCATGGCTGCTGTAATGTAATTGATCAGTGTAGGGTGTACCTTATACATTTTTAAGCACTCTTTTATCCACGAATGTGGGATACTGTCAAATGCTTTTGTGTAGTCTGTCCATGCTATACTTAGATTCTTTCCCTTTTTTACAGTTATCCATTATGACTTTATTTAACAACAAATGATCTTTTGTTCCATATGACTTTCTTTTGTTACCCTTTTGTTCTATTGCCATGATTGAGTTTTCTTGTAAATGACTATAAACTCTGTCAGCATCAGTTCCAGTGTATAGTTTATACGTCATTGGAAGGTAACTTGTTGGTCTATAGTTTCTAGAATAGCTTGCAGGTTCGCCCTTAAGCAGGAGTATTGCTTTCCTGTTGTCAACCAGGTTGGTGTCTGTTCAGGGTGCACGTATAAATATTTCTTACTCATGGTTAAATCTTCATGTAAAGATGTTAATACGTTTAGACAGAAGTTAGGTGCTGCATCTGGGCCTGGGGGGTTTCCACTTAGGAGCTTTTCTTAACTTTGTTTCAACTTCTCTGGCCATTATTTCATCCCAGTTCATATCCTGTTAATATGAACTTCTTATTCTTTCTTTTATTTCTTCTATCCATTCAGAGTCTTTATGTTCCACAGGATCTTCATAGATATTTCTTCAAAATGTATCTATTTTTTCTTTTTTTGGTGGTGTTCCAATTCCTTTTGCCTTGTTTTCCAATTCTCTATAAAACTTTTTTGGGTCATTAATAAATCACTTATTTTGTACATTTTATTTATATTTATCTGTATTTCTTCTAAGGTTTTCTGCCTGTGATGATATTTTTAGTTTATTATTTGCGATAGTGCATGATAGATCCTGATCTCTTATGATACCGTGCATCACTTTTATCACATCTTTCTTGAGTATTTTGTCGATCTCTTCCCTCTTCTATACTCTTATAACAGTGACACTTCTTGAATTGCTCTGTAGTTTTCTGTACTGGATACTTCCATGATGGCATTTGATTTCTCCCCTTCCTTTCCTTTACTGCCCTGTGTTTTTGTGGTAAGACTTTACCTGTTATTCCTTTAGCTGTACAGTAATATATCCTATTTGCTTCTGTTATATCACATGAATTTCTACGAACAATCCTAATTACTGTATTCATTTGTTTTAACTTTTTGGGTTCTATTGACTGTCTATAGTCTATTTCTTTCATTGATCTTAATATGTCTGTCATCAATATTAAATCAGGCAACTCTTCTCTTAGATCATTTTCTTCTAAACTGAGGGCACATTCTTTGTTCTCCATTACCTGCATGTATTCTACAGAAAGTTACAGAGCATCTTCCTGTGCCACATTATCTTCAGGTCCATCCTGCATCATCTGTTGCTCTTTCATATGAGAACTCACTGGCCTATCACTCCACAACATTGACTGTGTCAGAGTTGCCACAGTTTCCTGTTCCTTCTCTTGCTGTGCAACTCCAACTGAACTTTTGTACTGGTGTCCTATGGAAGGCTCCAAAGTATCTTCATATGGCAACTGGTCAGATGTTTCCTGCTCCACTGGGGATCCATTACTCTATCTTGCTGTGGTGTCATCAGAGTTAGATTTTCTACACTAAATCCTTCACTTCGAAGGTAATTCATAACCTCCATTCCTGTTTCTTTAACTTCTCCATTACTAATCCTCTATTCTTCTTTTCCTCTTTGTTTTCTTATTTTTTGTATTGTAAAATTTTTCCGGGTCTATATTAGTAACTCGAACGCTTACCTTATTGAATCCGTAAACGTCGACCTGTCCTTATCGAAACGTGAAAACATTGAACGTCCAGAAGATCAAAACCGGAAACGTTGAATCGTCATGGTTGGCCTTCTGCGGTATAGCTCCATAAGGTAAGTTACGGACCTTAGGGTTAGGGTGCGGGTTAAGGTAAGTGCATGGATGGTAATGTATGTTAGATTTAGTGTAGGGTTTTGTTAAGTGTATGTGTGTGGATTATTTAGTTTGTTTGGGTTTAGCTTTTTAAAGTAAGTGTGCGATAGTTATGGACCTTAGGGTTAGGGTGCAGGTTAAGTTAAGTGCATACTTGGTGGTATATATAAGATTTAGTGTATGGTTAGAAGTAGGGTTTACTTTAGGGTTAGAAGTAGGGTTTTGGTTAGTGCATGTATGTGATTTATTTAGTTTGTTTGTGTAGGTAGTATGTTGTGGGCGGTGGGGTGGAACAAGTATGATAGTTCGATGTTTTGAATTTCGCAGTTTAGGGCATTCGTTGTTTATGCAATTCGATGAGGACGGGTCGACGTTCAGGGATTCGATAAGGTAAGCATTCTTGTTTATAATATAGACCCAAATTTTCCATATCCAGATACCTTTGCCTATATTTCTCTTCAAATATCTTTGGTGCTGCTCTTTTTGTACTGATTAGTTTTACTTTCTCCTTTGCATAAATATTGTTCCATATTAAATCACTTTTTCTTTCCCATATCCATATTTCTTCTTCAGATGCCTTCTGCTCCTCTTATTTCTCCTTACTTGGGGGACTCGTTGTTACATCATGCTGTGATATAACCCGTGATAGACTTTCTAATCTTCTCTGTTCTGTGTTACCTCTTTGTGATCTTACTTTTTGTATTGTGAAATTTTCCATATCTGGATGTCTTTGCCTGTATTTCTCATTGAATATTTTTTGCGGCTGCTTTTTTTGTATTGATTAATTGGCTTTCTCCTTTGCATAGATATTGCACCATACCAGATCTCTCTTTCTTTCCCATGTCCCTGTTTCTTTTTTATACCTTTCAAAACTCTCTGGATTTTGTTCTTTATATTTTTGCACTTCCTCATTCACTTCTTTTTTCCAAACAGCCCAAGGCTTCTTGGTCTATATAATGTTTTTCATAAATCTGTTGTACTGATGAACACACATTTACATTTATAGCTTTTGACAGTTTTCTTGTGCAAGTATTTTTCTTTCCTCTAATTTCCTTCTTAATCTTTTTGTATATCTTCTGTCTGGAAATTCTGAGCTTCTTGCATAATAGTAATAATGCATAATTTCTTTCTTATCCTCAACAGTCCACTCTGTCACATTTATGGCTCTTTTTTAGCCTATCAGTTTTTGTGATTTTTGTGGACTACTACTTCCTTCTACAAGTGGGGGGGGCATCTTCCCCATGAGCCTGGCCTGGCTCCATTGTAGGAATGTTCCGTGTCTTAAGGATTCTACACTGTATTTTTTCCAGTCCTACCAGCAGTGTGCCTATCAGGATTTTGCACTTTTTTATCCTGGGTCTTATGCACCCAGCTATATTTTTAATTTTTTAACCTACTTCTGTCCATGATATATGCTGTATAAAATATAGTCTATATATCATTGTCATCTTGGTGAGATTTTATGAAAAACAGGGTCCACCTCATGAAGGTATTCACCAAGACTTGAGAATAAATTCAGTTGCATGGATACTACTCTCCTTTGCTTTATGATTTATCATCTCTCCATTTGGATATCTTAGCCACACATTTCTTGCCTTTGTGAGTTGTCCTGTGTATTAGCGAGAGAAAGTTGCTAACTGCTAATGCTTTCTGAAAAGAACTGTAATGCTCCTGAATATACTGTTTTGCTAGGAAACTGCTGGAAACTGTGTGTGTGTGTGTGTGTGTGTGTGTGTGTGTGTGTGTGTGTGTGTGTGTGTGTGTGTGTGTGTGTAAGTCCTGCTTGTTAAGAATTAAAACTTGTGCAGAGTATGGAAATAGTGGAGCTTTATATAGCCCTGAATCTTACTAGGTTCTGTCTTGGATAAATGGTACCATTTCACAGAGCATTGAATCTTGCCAGGTGCTGACAGTGATAAAGTGTAATACTCTACATAACACTGAATTGTATTAAGGGTTATCTGAACAGTAGTGAGAAATCCATGGTAAATGTATGGGATACGTGAAAAGTGAACTGTTAATACTAAAGAAGTGGTATGCCTAGAATTTGTCCTGTGCCATATGGACGTTTGAGTCAGCAATAAAAGTGGGCTTTTGCAGCAGTTAAAGAGAAACCTGGAGAGGGAAGTTCTTGGTTAGTGTTATAGTAAAATTCTTGCAACACAAAGTTGTGTCTGATAAAATTGCTTTACCAAAGCACTGCTCACATTTTGTGAAACTAAAGTTTATGTCAATTGTTGTTTTAGAAGGTTAAACTTTCTGACAGGAAAATGCTGTTTTATTCTTGAACAGAGCTAGAAAAAGATGTTCATTCTAAAAGGTTATACATTTTGACAGTGAAAAGCAGGAGGGAGGTCACTGATAAATAAAGCAGGAAAATGGTATTGATTCTTAAAGGTTAAACTCTTTGACAGGAAGAAGAATGACAATCACTGCAGTGTAAGGCATGAAAGACATACTCGTTTTGAAAGTAAACCATTGGAAAGTAAAAAAGGGGCTCATTGGTAAATAGCACAAAAAAGAAAGTTGTGTGTAAACTAGTAGTGAGTTGTCTGCACTGTTAATTACAAGCAAAGCATAACAAACAAAACAATACTTATTGTAATCAGAGCTGAATTTAAGCATAGTCTTTCTTCCCGAGGGTGGCTTCCAACAATTATTTATTTTAGAGCAATGAAATGTGATGTTTCTTTGCTCTAAAATAAATAAATAAATAAATATGTCTGTTTAAGGAAAACTTACCCATGGAGCAGCAGGCAGCAGAGGAGGAGGGACTGCAACTGATATGACCATTAAAATCACATTACACTTGAATGCTGCAGAAAAGCTCGCAATGTTCAAGGGTAGCATGAATAGTACTTGAAATGAGAATAGTGTGAAGTGAGAATTGGAGATTTCTATTGGCAGTAGTGTGAGGTAATTTTTTTTTTTTAAAGATGCATGTAGTGATCAACCAGTTATTTTGGACAGCATACTTTGCAGAATGATAAGGAAAAAAACAAAAAATAAAGAAGAGTGAGGTGGGGGAAAACAAAGGCCCAAAATCAGGGATATATTTTAAATATCAGTGTAGTTTACTTTAAAAACTAAATTACAACAGTTTTTGCACAGCAACATTATGAAAATATGAAACTCTAATGTCAGTGATTTGCCAAACAATCAAAAATTTTAGGAAGGACACTACGGCAAACATATGAGGCAAAATCGGGTACAGTTGAGAGGTATGGCAAAAATTGTTTAATACACACACACACACACACACACACACACACATACACACACACACACACACACACACACACACACACACACACACACACACACACACACACACACACACACACACACACACACACACACACAGACCTATATATATATATATATATATATATATATATATATATATATATATATATATTGGGCTTCAGACTAGGTTTACATTAAGAAGGTTTGTGGTCTGCACTCTTGTGGCAGGACAGGCAGCTTACATCCTTCTAAGTTGGGAATTGCTGATTGAAGGCTCAGTGTCTGTTATTCTAAAAGTGTATTAGTTCTGGTTTAAGCACTTGGGCTTTGGGCCAGTTATTTTACATTAAGAAGGTTTGTGGTCTGCACTCTTGTGGGAGGAGAGGCTAGATTCTGCCCTTCTGAGCTGGGAATTTCTGGTTAAAGGCTTATTGTGCCTGCTTATTTGAACTGTTTCTTTCTGAAAATGGTGTGCCTTGTTTGCTGTCACATAGACTACATTCAGGCCTTCTGAATCTTGCTTTGTTTGTATAACTTGAGCACTAATCCAAGCCATCTTTTTTGGAGAAGGTTTCCCTGCACCATAGTGGCAGGAGTGTGCAGTTAGAACTTGTCTGATTGAAGACTGCTGGAACAGGGCTCAGTTTTGAGCTTTTGTGCTGGTTAATTGGATAATTTGTTTAAATCAGTTTGCTCATTTTCTATTGTTATATAAAAAATGCACTTTATTCATCTGCTTTTACTGTATTTGTGCTTCTTCCTACTTTATTTTGCTTTTGCTGCCTGTTCTTAAAAGTACTTAATTGCATTTATTCTGCTGCATTTATTACTGCTTGTTAGTAGCCTGATTAAGTT